>NC_056746.1:354349305-354369305 GCF_019279795.1 Protopterus annectens | reverse complement strand
GTAAAAGTCTCCTATTTGGTGACAGAGGGGCTTGTCTCCCATCAAAACTAATGCTTTTGAGTAGTGCAGCTAGAGACGGAAAATTATACTGTCAATCTGCTGTGCTCAAATGGTAATAAAGAAACCATTGTGCATCAGTCTATGGTAAAAAGGCCAATAAATCATACATAATGAAGGATATTTACTACTAGATATGTTCTATATGACAGTCATACTTCAGAAAAGGTGAAACTTCTGCCTAACCTGAAATCCAAAAAAAGCAAGTCATAAAGTTATATGTGCCTTATGCACTGAGGCTAAATGTCCATTATGAAAAATTGACAGAATTATAATTTATACTAGCAAAGGTAACACAAGTGCTAAAATCCATTAAATTACTGTTTTAAGCAAGGAGCAAGTGACTAAACATTATATTTAAGAGCTTAACAATTTAGCCTCAAATTCATGCAGCACACAGAAGAAAAACATTTAGAAGTTCTTTAAAAAACTTCATTTAATCATTTAATATGACTTCTTGAGAAATCACTCTGACTAAGTTGTAAATAACGTGCAGAAATAAGGAACCTGAATGAAAAATCAGTCTGCCTTTCTCAACTGTATCACTCAGTGAAGACAGGGAGATAAGGTACAGTCTATGCCATCACTGTGGGGAAAAGAAACATCAGGTATGCTGAGAAATTATTATACTAGGAGAGGAAGTGGAAAAACCAAAGAAAATTTGGAACTTAATTAGTATTCATTTAGGGGATAAGAATGCATGATAAACAACCAACACTTAATATGAAGCATTTCCGTTACCATTCATCTTAAAACTGATCAGGTGTTAAAGGATCATTTCAAAGGCATGACCATGTGACCATCCTTAAGATGCTGTACTCATCTGTCATATACATAACTGGCCCTTCTAATAGTGATATTGTACAAAGATGAATGATAAAAGTCATTAAGGAAAGTAACAGCTGTACAGAGAACTCAGTAACAGCGAGGGAAGGATGTAAGCTGGTAGGAACTAAGAGTTGTATAGCGAATGCATTCAGTGACAGTGAAGGAAAGATGAAAGCTACCCTGAAGTTCTCTGAGGAGCTTTTTGCTGCTCACAGCAGGATGGGAATTCCAGTACCTGGATGTACAGGAAAGCACTCAAACCAGAATCAACATATGGCTTGATTTCTTACTCCTCAGCGAAAGATGGCAAATTTACATAAAATGATTTTCTGAAGTTAATTATGGATACAATTTAAAAAATTTTTATCTAGGTACAATTGAGTTTTTTTTTTTTTTACTATTTACTATAAATAAGAGACTTAAAGCTGCATTTTAATTATCAATAACAGACTGGTCAAGTCATGTCAGGGGCTCTGTGAATCTGGTGAGGTTCTTGTATTTAAATTAAAATATGAAATGAGTGTAGAACATTTTGCTTTTGATAATACCTCTACTTGGCTTTGATTATGTGATATGGTTTTATAACAGCAGGAAACTCTTCCACAAGGAAAACAGGAATGAGTAAAATTATGCTGGAAAAATAAATGGAAGGAGAAAGAGAGAGAGAGAGAGAGAGAGAGCAGAAAGTTGTAAGTAACTGTATCACAAATTAAAATATAACATGTTTTTAGGATGAGAACATTCTCGGTATAATGCAACCCTGATTTGATCTTCACAGATTCAAGCATTTCTAGCCTCTTCCTACACTACGGGGGGGGGGTTGAATTATATTTTTATAAAGTTATTTTCTCTCATTTTTGCCAATGTTAAGTTAGTTGAAACTCCCAAGTGTCAATGTCTGTTAGTCAACACGCTTTGGTCAGCAAAACAGTTGGATGACAAGTGTGTGAGATTGACAGTCTCTGGGATTGGGGAAATGCCCCTTTCCCAGGGATTGTGCAATCTTGGAATTAGTACACACACACACACACACACACACACACACACACACACACATATATATATATATATATATATATATATATATATAGAGAGAGAGAGAGAGCGAGAGAGAAAGAGAGAGAGTGTTAGTAGGAGGGTGCAGGGAGCCTTGATCCCTTCAGAAAACATGGTTCTGCTGTTTTCTTTCTTGTAGTTGTTTTTGCATGCATTGAAGATATTCCTCTCGCATGCTTGGTGCTCTGTTGACATATATATTGACCTTTTGCTGTTGACTTTATTGATGTCAACATTCATGTACTTTGATTATTAAGTAGTTCCAAAGATATAGATATAGATATAGATACATATATTTTATTCAAAATTTGATTCCTCTACAAATCCTGCCATAAAATTAATGTACCCAGAATTTGTCAGACAGGAAATTAAATAATACAAATATTATTTACTGTCCATAAAATTGTATTTTATATAAGGTATTTAATGATTTATTCTGAAATGAATTTATTTATTTATTATTATTATTATTATTATTTGGCTATTACATATAGCATTATGCATCTCCTTCCAGTTTGCAGTATGATACATATAAGCACTGAATGATGATTAAAAACTTAAAGACCAAGCATACAATGCAGCATCAAGAAATTGGATCTGCTATAAGCACCCAAGTACCAGGCACACAAAAAACACTATCTCGTACATAGAAGCTCTGGTGCTTAATAGTTTGCATGACTGTCCATGTGCTCTCAAATTCACTGTTCAAGCGAGGTGAGACAGACATGTGGGGAGAGTGGAACTGCTGCTACACCTTGGCCAAAACACAATAACTGAGTTCAACCAAGGGAAAGGAAACTCTAGGGTTAGGAAGTGATAGGGGAGTTTAGGGTTAGTGAGCAATTGGGGAATTTAGGTTTAGGGAGTGGTAAGTGAGTTTTAGATTTGCAAAGTGGGTTAGGAGTTTAGGAGTCAGGAGAGATTGGGGACTTTGGGTTTTGGGAGCAGGAAGGGAGTTTTATGTCTAGGAAGCTGGAGGGGAGTTTTGGGATTGAGAGTGGGAGTGACGTTTTAGATTTGGGTATAATTAGGGATTTTAGGTTTAGCAAGGAGTAGTGGAGTTTTAGATTTAGGGAGCAATCAGGAATTTTAGGGTTATGGAAGGGGAGTGATATTTTTAGGGTTAAGGTTAAGTATTTGGTGGGAGTTTTAAGGTTAGAGTTTTGAAATGATAGGGCCATTGCAGTTCAATTGGGTTGGGTGGTGGGAGGGCTAGGTAATTAACTTGGATCAGGCTAGTGGCATTTAGGGCACTTGCCATTTAGAGCAAGTAGCAGTGAGTAAGGGTGTCATGAGCTACTATCATGCAATCACTTGTAGTAAAGCCAGAAATCATGTCTCACCAGTACCATCCATTCTAATATGGTGTTTCAGGGCTGGTCTTGGTCTATTTGGGTACCAAAGAAAAAAACATGAATATTTTACTTAATTCTTTAATATGACTTTTATTTGAAATGTAAGAAGTATTTTGAATAACATACTTCATTTTGGCCAGTAAAATCATTTCAATTAAATTAATAAATTTACAGTTATGATATTTTCAATTACTTATAAAGAACCATAAATGAAATTATATAAAAACATCCTGAGTCAGCACATGGCCTCTGCATTTATTTTCACAATATGTTTGCTCTTTTTAAATCTCAACATATTTGATGTCCGTTTCTTGGGCCAGTCTAACACCACTGAAATTAATTGAGATATTTCATCAACTAATGAAAGCAAATATTGTAAAAATAAAATTGATTCCAAATGTCAGTGTAAATTCACTGCTCTATACCCTATCCTAAAGTCGAGTAGACCTGTATTACATGCTTAAACATTACATCTGTTACATTCAATATGACAGCCAAATCTGTCATGTTTTCTTATCAATATTTTCTGAGATAGACTGTAAATAATACTGACAAATTATGTATTTATTTATTTATTTATTTATTTATTTATATTTGTTGACCGGGAGTGTCCGACTGGACGTAGGACCATTTTCAGTGGAGGCCCGGGGAGAAAAGCTCCACAGTTAAAATAAACAGACAGTAGTTACATTGGATTACGTAGCGATTAACAATTTACATAGCAATTACTTACAACATATTTACAGATGAAGAACATAGTACATCAGTAGACAACTAGAATCTTTATCTGTGAAGTACATAACAGACATTAACAAATGTTACAAGAAGAAGTTCCTGCTGTATAATAAGTACTGGCTTATGAGCATCTGAGCTTGCTATAATCAAGGTAGTTAGTGGAGTGGAAAGAAAGGTAATGGTTGGATGGGGTGGGTGATATTAGAGTGGGAGTTGCAAGGGCATAGCCAGCATGTTTTTAGGTGTGCTTTTAGGAAAGTTTTGAATTATCTTTGTATAGTTCCACTCATACCTCTCAACTGTCCAGATTTTCACAGAATGTCCAGATTTTTGCCTCATATTTTTGGTCTATTCCTCATAAAATGTGTTTTTCTTCCAAATCAGTCTAATGATCTCAGGATTGAAGTCACTAAATAATTTCATATATCTGAGTTTCAGTCTTCACATCCTTCAGAAAATGCATGTTAACACAATCCCTGATATTCTAGCAAAAGGTGGTGCTGCGGTAGCATTGTCACCTCACAGCAAGACGTTGTGCCGTTCGATTCTCAGCTAGAGCGTCTTCTGTGTGGAGACATGCGTGAATGGGCATACCTTCGTTGAAGGTTGTGCGTCAGGGCTGGCAAACTTGGCACATAAAAAATCTACTGCCAATCATTAGCGGACCGGAGTTCCGCTGTGGTGACCCCTAACCGGGAAAAAGCCGAAAGACACAAACAATAAGAACATTTAAAATCTCTACCTAGTTTGAGCCTGTTATCCCCCCATTATGTCAAGCCTTGTCCAGATTTCTTGCACTAAGAGGTTGAGAGGTATGACTACCATAGAAAGACAATTATGTTATTAATGTAAAGGATCCATATGTGTGTGTGTGTGTGTGTGTGTGTGTGTGTGTGTGTGTGTGTGTGTGTGTGTGTGTGTGTGTGTGTGTGTGTGTGTGTGTGTGTGTGTGTGTGTGTGTGTGTGTGTGTGTGTGTGTGTGTGTGTGTGTGTGTGTGTGTGTGTGTGTGCGCGCGCGCGCGTCCTTCTGTATGTCTTTTACTGGCACATGATTTCTTTCATTTAAAGCTACCATTTAAAGATTTATGTTGCAGTTGTGAACTTCTTAACTTCTTTTTCTAAACACACCTTTCACACCTTTATTGAATTATCAGTTGTGACATAGGCAAATCTTGATACCTACTGTGTAACTCTTGCAATGACCACAAAAAACTTTAACTGTCCGTAGAAGACCAACCTGTTTCTCTTACTGTGAAATGCTTGCATACAAGGATAGAATTTATTCCAAACCTCCTTTTTAAAAATCTTAACTGACAATAAACCATGGAATTTGTATAAATATAAAAAAAAATGAATGAATTGAAATCATTAAAAAGTTAGTGATAAATGCTTGTGCTTGCTATTCAATTAATAAAATCCAGTAACAATGATTTGCTTCCCTTCCATACCAAAAATATGTTATCAATAAAGTGCGTATAATATTTCATATATTCTGAATTTAAAAAATACTTTGCATTCCCAACCTGTCATGAACAGGTTCACATACCTAGGGGCCATTGCTGACCTCATCACAGCACCACTAACTTGTTGGAAAAATGTGAGAGAAATTCAAAATAAATGGGAGATAACATTATATCTAACACCTCCCTGAACAACCTACACAGTTTGTCTGAGAAAAATCCAAGGCTTCACTAGGATTTCTTTCAATTTGTCCAAACCTAACCTCATTAGGTATTACAGTGTATAATGACACTATATCAGTTGTAACCAATATATCATTGTTACAAGCTTTCAAATCATCCAAGTACTTAATAAAATAAAGAGTCTTGCATATAGCTTCACTTCTGATAACCACATTCGTTAAGTACTTGTCAAGAAAAATAGCCATATACTCTGATTTATTCCCCTGACCTGATACTGTCGGTCTTAAAGGGGCTTATCTAAATTCTTAGGAATTTTAGGTAAACCAAAAATACAACTAATCTTCGGAGAGCTGATAGTAAAATACTCAGACAAACCATTAGCAATTAAACCATCCATCAGCCAAAAATCTGTATAAAAATTTAATAGTTTATATGACTTGACAAACACAGCCCATTAAACTTCTCTATAAAATGTTTATCACCCAGAAGTTCATACTTACTTGTTTTGTAATCAGCACTATTAAGTAAAACTAAAGCAGTCCCGTTGTCAACCTTGGTAATCTACATTATTACTTAAATCACATAATATTTATTGCTCTGAAAGTGTCAGATTTGTAAAATTTCTTGTCAGGTTTCTTTTTACATAAATATATAATTCTCATTTGACCTTAAGAAGGCCTCTAATTCTGGTCTCAGTGGAGGATTATAAACATTGAGTCTCCTAAAATTAAAATTGTCCATTGCAGAAGTTTCAAACAAGCAATTTAAGTTGAGCTTATGTAAGACAGTATACTTGTATTTCTTATATCACAGTGTCTCCTTCATTGCATGCATCTGGAGTATTGTTTCATTATTTACTTTGGGTTTGTTTGCATTGCCCATATTTATTTATTTATTTTTAACCTCTGTTAACTATTTTTCTATGCAAAATGCAGACCATAATATGAAAAAAGACCGATCATGATACATATGGACCTTCTACCATAAATGACCATTTTTTTTAAATAAAGAGCTGAGTATCCCTTAGAGGAAATGCATTCACTCTAGGTAATTGGATTGGATGCTGATATTTCAGATACTCAGAGGAATACAAAGTGTATATAACATGCACATTATCCAAGCTAATGAATCCTTAAGTGTTAATGTCTAATTATTGAAAGGAAATAGCTGCTGTTTCTCAAAGAAGTGTTATTATAACAGGCAAAATTGAAAGTATGCTAGCTTGTGTGACCTGGACTACATAATAAATGCTACAGAAAATATGTGTATTGTGCATTTGTGTGTGTCTGTCTGCCTGTTTGTCTATCTGCACAGTCTTACAGCAGCTGTGCATAAATTTAAAAGAATACCACACTTTTTTTTTACTTTTACATGCAAAAGCGTACTTCACTTAAACATTAAACAGCATCCTATAACATGAGGTGCCATTCTTCATCAAAATATGCAAAATATATCATATAACATTAATAAAAAATCAATATTTAAAAACAGCTATTCAGACAGTACATTTTTGAGTGAGTAATACATGAAAAGAGTAGTAATAATGGGATATAGCAGGCCTTTGGAAGGCAATGAGTCCCCCTCCTTCAGCAGTGGGTCTCAGAGCAACTCTGGATGATACAGCATTGCATGATTCCCCCTCCTTCAGCAGTGGGTCTCAGAGCAACTCTGGATGATACAACATGGCATGATTCCCCCTCCTTCAGCAGTGGGTCTCAGAGCACCTCTGGATGATACAACATTGCCCATCACCACACCATATTGAATATCATTACTTGCTGATCAAAATATCTGCTATTAAAGTTAAAATGAAGGGGTTGTTTACCAGTAAAAGTTACCTAACTCGGTCACCTTTTGAGCCCTCCACCCAACTGCGTATCTCTGAAAAGTGCTTGACATCACACAATGCCACTATACTGCTAACTGTGCTTGTGTTCCTATTCAAGGCTATCCTATGTCTTGCTTTTCCAATATGATAATCTGCTAAGCAAAATATGGCACAGCCTCTTGAAAGTGCTTCTATGACATATGTAGCTTTCAGAATAATGTTTAAAATAGAACATCTCTTATCTAAATGCAAAGTTCTTGAACTATATTCAACAGTGACCTAGCAATGCTGACAACAAGAGACACTTTTTTCTCTTTTTCCCTCACCCATCTCACCATCCATCAGATTAGAAAACACAGCAATAGTAACATGTAAGAATACAAATGATAAAGCAACTGCTGTCTCAGTCTGCTATTTGTTTTCTTGACTTGCAAATTCTACTGACAAATCCTGTTTTTACTTGCAGGGACTGCATTCCCTAGGTAGGTAGCATGTAGGAACAATCACAGACAAAAAGATTAAGGATATATCCTGGTAATAATATCTGATGAGGGAAATATGTAATCTAATTTTTATCAGAATTCTTCCTGTGGTACTCTCCCAGCATAATATGTAGCAGCATACTTAAAATAGTGGTAAGTCATCTATCTAGATGAGTTTTGCCATCATTAGGTCCAGTCTTGTATAAAGGGACCTTGCAATGGATAGTCTGGTAAGTGGGGCACCTCACATACCTCTCAACTCTACAGATTTTTGCAGAATGTTCAGATTTTTACCTCATATTTTTGGTCTGTTTCTCGTAAAATTGCTGTTTTCTGGTAAATCGTTTGCAAATCATTAAGGGTTAAAGTCAGAAAATAATGACAGACATTTGATTTTCAATCTTCATACAATTCAGAAAATTCATGCTAATGCAAAACCTGTAATTTTATCAATTTTCCAAGTTAATAAGAGCAATATTTTAAAAGTGTCCCTATTTTTATCCTTTGTCCCCCCATTATTGATGGCTTTGTCTAGATTTCTTGCTCTTAGAAGTTGAGAGGTATGCCGAGCAAGTTATGAAGATATGACTGACTAGGTGACATGGCTCAGACGGTGAAAGTAGTTGATTCACATCTAAGTCAAAGATAAAGTTAAGTGAGTTAAAGGAAAAATCACTGGGAGGAATAAGGAAAGAAAACCAAGATATATATATATATATATAGAGAGAGAGAGAGAGAGAGAGAGAGGAAATGTGAAGAAATAAAGTTATACTGCATTGAGGAACAACTTACAAGATAAATAAAATGTGCATTCGTTGCTGAGCTGTCCTCTTTCTGCCATTACCATTGACTTTGGTAAATATCATTCAAGTGCCAGATGTCTACAATGATTCGGTAGACTTGAGAAGGAAGCTTTCTTAGTGTTTTTGGTACAGAATGGAGGAGCTAGCTTAGAGAGTGAATTCAGAATGTGTCTGACCAGATGTTATATTACTAATCGAGCTTTAACTTGCTTGGTTTCTTCTGTTATAATCAATTTGACCAATCTGCAAACTGGGTTTTACTTCAGATATATCTTCACACTTTAGAATAAGTCCTATTGTTATGTGATAAAGATAAGGCATTGTGAACACTGAACGGATGTGAATTTTTCTTCCAAACAGGCATCATAATCTTTAAAATAATAAACCGGGGCTGAGGTACATGCAACAACTAAAACAATCACAGAGACACCTTATTAAAAGGATAAAAGGCCTAAACAATATGTTCTACATGGACCTACTCAAGGCCCTGTCACTATACTTGGTATTCTACAGACTGCTGAGAGGTGACCTGTGTCTGGCATGCAAGGGATCCTCTGACCCATTACTGATGGATTTGCTGCACATCAGCAAGTAAAATGGCATCAGAAATACTTGGTCTAGGGATCCAAACCTCTTCTAGAGCATCAACAGAATGGTTTGGAAGGACGGGTTTATCCCACAGAAGATACTGTAGCTCTGGAACAGACTCAGACACAGCTTGGCCATATTCAAGTGCAAATTGGATCTATGGCTAGGAAACAAAAATTTACTCCAGGACTGTCTCCTGTATTACTAATGGAAAAAGATAACTCCTAAATGCTTTATCCCATGCACTGGACCCCTCAAATTATTTATGGTACAATCCCAATTATTCTCATTTTAAGGGTAATATATAATTATCGAGCACAGGGTGGGTAAGACCGGTCTACTATCAAATGGGATAGATTAATTCAAGCACCAAAAGAGAAATTGGCTAGGCTTAAAATGGCTCACAAGGGCAGCTAGCCCAGTACTAATCTATGAAACAATCAAGTAAATTTCCACTAAGAAGAAATTCTATCAGTACTGAGATCGAATTAATTAGAAGCCTTAAATCATTATTAACCAAATTTAAAACAACCCTAATGTAGGAAAAGTATTTCTCAAACCTTTTACTTCACCTTTTGCATGACAGAAGCCAAATCCTATTTTAGCCTTAGTCTTTTACAAGGAATTAGCTGAACTTACAAATATTTTTATGTGAAGATAGTTTAATATAACAGCTTTCTATTTGTTTTTGCCAGAGAATGGAAGAGGGGGGAAATATGTTTACATTTTTTGGTAATGTATTGCAGTGCAATAACCATTAGGCTCCAAATTAGGGCCTCAGAAAAAAAAATATTTATTCTGGTACTAAGACACCAAGCAATCTAATCTGCATTGCTATCTCCAGTGAAGGGCCTCACCTTTTTCCATGGCCTTTCTGCTTTGCTCAGAAGGGAATCAGTCTAGAATACTCCCCAGATTGTTACATTATCATCTCTACATCTCCAGACTCTGTCTAGGCTTTTATCATCATCATCATCATCAACAACCCCCATTTTCCCATTTTTCTACATGGGTTTGGGGGGATCGTGTCAACTATCACCATCTTTCTCAAATGAATGTCACTTTCTCGCCTTCTTCAGTGGTCATACCTAACTGTCACACGACTTCTCTCATAAAATTCATTCTTCTTATTGCTGGACATCCTTATGTCCTCTTGCCTTCTTCCTATCTCTCTCAAATCTTCTTCACGAGACTGTCTTTTGCTTTCCTGTACACATGCCTGAACCACAGCAATCAGTTGTCCTTGACCTCCCCTGCAATTGGAACTATTTTGTCCTCTTTTCTTTGTCTGTTCCACAGTATGTATCTTGCCATCACTCTCAAACACTTCATCTCCGTCACCTTAAGCCTCCTAAGCTGCTCTGTCTTCACTGCCTAGAGTTTTGTACCACAGTAGTACTGGTCACACCATTGTTTTGTAAACCATACTTTTCAGCTTATTTGTTATTCTTCTATCACACAGTACCCCTGACACTCTGTGCCTGTTGGCTGCAGCCCCTCTGATTCTAGGTTTGATCTCTTCGTTCAAATTTCCCTTCTCCTCAACCATCATTCCAGATATTTGAAACTGTTAACCTCTTGCACTATTTTGCATTCTATCTCAGTTTTCAGCTTCTCCTACTTCCCATTTGCTGCCATGACAGCTGTCTTGTCTGTAATCATCTTATTCCATCAGCCTTCAGCTTTGAATTCCATTCCCCAATATTTGATGACATTCTTCTTCAGAGTCTGTTTGTTCCCCAATATTTGATGACATTCTTCTTCAGAGTCCGTTTGTAATACTACATCATCATGCTCTGACCTCTTTGCTAATGTAGCCCATCACCGGTATGAACAGCAGTGGCCTCAGAGCTGACCCCTGATGCAAACTCAGTCCCAATGAGAAACTCTGTGCTTCTGAACACTGTTTGTACTTTTGTCATTGGGTCCTTGTACACAGCATGCACTATTCTGCTAACATTCCTGGGACTTCAAACCATCAGAGAACTGCTCAAATCAGCTTTTTTGGAGCCTTGTTATATGCTTTCTCCAAGTCTAGGACTGTTTGGTTAGATTCTTTCCTCATTTTTAGCTTCTTCTCAACTATCTGTCTCAATGCAAACATCAGGTCACTTGTGCTACAACTTTACCTAAATCTGAAGTGCTCAGCTCCCATCTTACTTTCTACTGCTACTACTCTGCAAACTGATTTATAAATCACCCAGTCCAGCACTTTCATGAAATGTTACAAATGTTTGATACCTTTATAGTGCCCACAGTTGTGAATGTACCCTTTGTTTTTGTGCATTGGCGCTAGAATGCTTATTCTATTGCAATCTGGGATATTCCTTTCTCTCCATACTGCTATGAGTACCCACAGGAGTAATTTCTTCCCTAATTTACCCAATATCTTGATCATATCTGCTTTGACCTCATCTGTGCCTGCTGCTTTCCCCAACTTCATTTTCCTTAGTGCTTCTTTTATAGTGGGCTCCTCCTCTTCTCTCATCATAGTGTCTGGGGAAGTACAGCTTTTTATGGTTCTCTTCATTCAGAAGCTGCTGGAAGTACTCATTTCCTCTGACTCTGATGTCCTGTGGACTACTGAGGAGATTATTGCTGCTATCCCATATGAAGGGTGTTTGATGACTATCATCTTATTTTTCTGTATTTTTCCAACTTGATAGAGTTTCTTTGTGCCATCTGCTAAGTCACTTTCCAGAAACTAGTAAAGTGTCTCTAATAACATTATTATTTGCTACTGTAACTGCTCTCTTAGCCTCTTTATTAACCACCCAGTGTTCCTTCTCAACCTGAGCCACCTTTTCTGTCTCCTACTTTTTCATGCCCTTCTTCTTCCTTTTGATGATTTCCTGGACTTCTGTATTCCACCACCAGCTTTCCTCATTTACCTTGTTTCCACACCTGGTTAAGACACACATCTGTTCTATAGTCCTCAAATGTGTTGTTTTGAGATATTATTCCCATTCTTCTTCAGCTCCACTTATCCCCTCTGCCACCTGAGGTGCAAGAGCCTTGAGTGTTTCCTTCAGCTCTTGTGATTTTGCTCCAGTCAACTTCCAGGTCTTCAGTCTAGCCTCTGTTAACCTTAAAGCCCTCTCTAACCACTACTTGCAGCTAGTTGTGCCCGCTAGTGGTTTATGCTGTTGGCTCACTGTTTTACTGGGGATGACTTTGCAATCTCTCACTCTACCCTAGAAAAGATTCTGGTAAAATTGCTTTACTTGCGACTCACACAATTATATCAAGCAATACTATCTTCTGTCTCAAAAGCAGAGTGGCTTTTGGTCTGGTCATAGTTCATACTCAGCTATCTGGACACTCAAGGACAACATTCTTCTTGGAATGAATAAAGACATAATTACTGGATCTATTTTTATTGACCTCATCAGAGCCTTTGATCGTTTCATCACACAATTCTCCTAGACTGTCTCAGTGAAATAGGCATTAGTTATGACATGCTACCCTTGTTTAAAAACTGCTTCCCACTTCTCTGTGAATTTCAGTTCATCAACCTGTACACCATTCCCTCTACAGAAAAAGTTTCCCCAAGGATCCATTCTGGCACCTCCCCTCTTTTGTATCTCCATTAACAAAATTCTCTTTTGACTTACCTCATCTTCCCCTCCTTCTTTATGCTAATGGCATGGTCCTATTCTGCTCCAACCACTCTGTTCCCTCTACAGAAAAAGTTTCCCCAAGGATCCATTCTGGCACCTCCCCTCTTTTGTATCTCCATTAACAAAATTCTCTTTTGACTTACCTCATCTTCCCCTCCTTCTTTATGCTAATGGCATGGTCCTATTCTGCTCCAACCACTCTGTTTCTTCTCTTGAACTCAAATTTCAGGCTGATTTTCATACCCTTATTCAATGGGTCAGTGATAACCAATTACTGCTTAACGTCTCTAAAGCAAAATGAATGCTTTTTGGCACTAGGCAAAAGCTAACTTGTATCTCCAGACCTCTAAAAAATCCTCAATCATCATAATAACACTATTGAAAATGTCACTTCATTCAAATACCTAGGGATTTGGTTGGACCCCTTTCTAAACTTCCAACTCCACCTGGTCTACAAACAGAAAAAAAACAACTCTCTCCTATTCCATGCTAATAGGATCTTTCCTTTTCTATGCAGACCCTGCCTTTAGAAATGCCAAAGGTAAAAGTATCTTACTGGCTCACCTAGAATGTTACCTCCCCTAATTGCTGCAGCCTCTAAAAGAAATGTTTCCACCTTTCAGCCTGTCTCAAACCTTATTTGCACTCTCCCAAAGAAATGAACACCAGTGCAATACCATTGGAAAAGCTAACTGGCTACCTCTGAAACAATATGTTGACTTTCTACTTGCCTGTTGACTACTTAAGCTTATCAGCAATGATCCCTTCCCCCACTAGCCACCAGACTATTTAGAGATGCGCCAACATACAACATTATAAATCTTAACCATTCATGTCCTCTCCCAAATCTCCCAATTAGGCTTCATTGTACAGACCATGCTTTCTCATTCCTTGGTCTGTCACAATGGGAATCTCTCCCTTCTTTTCTTAAAAATCATTCCTTTTATGCCATTTGCCAATCAGAAATGAAAGTGCTATATTTCTAGTCAAAAATCTCAAATACCTTGATCTGCATCTACTTTCGATTATGATTCTTTCAGTGTGCCAACTCTGATTTCCACTCTGTATATAATACATGTATATATTGTGTTTTGTCAGCGACTCTGTATATGATGTCATTTATCTATTGTCTTCATACCCTCAAGCCAATTACGTTATTAATTTTGTATGTATATATATATATATATATATATATATATATGTATTGCATTTTGTCATGTATCTATTGTGTTTATCCTGTGCTGAGGTTGATTGTATTTTACATCCATCTTTCGCTCAACAGAGATATCCCAGGTAACCCAAGCTAGGCAAAAGGACACCAGCCAGCCAACAGCTTATTGACCAGGGGCTACTGGGTATATGGCAGGCACACACTGGCCAGTAGAGGCAAATAGACCCCTTCCCCATCACATATGTTGCTGGTGTAGATCGTGTCCTCAATCCACTTATTACCAGAAAATATCCATGCCCATTTTTGGGGACATTAGTCAACATGACAAAATCATCTAGAACCTTTTTTTTTTTTACACCATTGAATGGCTAGCCATGTTGCATAGTCACTGATCCATGTTATCCTATCTAGAGGATACTGTGCAGTTGATGCCTAAAGGGATTGGTCTACAACAACTCCCCCCCCCCCATAGGTACCATCTTGAGTCTGTGCTACTGGCCAGGACTCCTGCCAGGTGAGTCTGAGGTGGAAACATCCAACATATTTTGGGGGGAATGGAAGGGACCTCACAGAAACACAGACAAAACATGCAAACTCCAAACATGCATTGTCTGGAGGTTAGGATCAAACCTTGTACCCTGTGCATGGAAAGTGAAAACCTTTACCATTATGTTATGTTACAGACTATGTCTAGGTTTTCTGGGGAAAAAAATCATTTCAAGTGTTCAGTAAGAAAAGTGTGCATTTCCCCAGGTCAAAATTGCAAGATAACCTGAATAGGTGAACATTTGTTCAGTCATTATAACATGTAAAAGAAAATGCTACAGTTCCACTAAGAAAACTTCTGTTACCCCAAATGTTGCTTTCTAAATACATGATTTTAAAATATTGCATGTTTCTTTTCTGATTCCACAAAGCAGTGTTCCTTTCACTGTCTATTGCATAAAAAGGTATCACACAATAGCCATATATACTTTTAAAATGTGTTACCCATGTCTGTGTTTCTTTACTCTCTGCTGTGCAAAATTGTATCACACAATACTAATATAGCGCTCAGAATCTCTGTTGCAATTATTACTATAGAATATCATTAAGCAAAAGCAAAACATTACAGCGGCACTTGAAAACTGTATGTTATCCTCTGTTGTAAATTAATATTTATTGAGCAAAAAAGCTACTTTCACTTTCTTTTGCATAAAAGAATATCACACAACACTACTATGTTACTCAGATATGCTGAATTGCTTTTTAGCACTGATTGCTGCCATAATGCTAACAGTGAGGTCGACATTTTGTTTCTTTTTGTAATTCAGTATTTCTGCTTTCATTTTAAAATACTGTATTTCTACTCAAAAAGAAAAACATTGCAGTGCAAAGTGATGATTTTTGGAATTGTTTTAAAAATGTATGTTGCTTCTCTATTACTATAAAATGTGATCCAAATGCATCAGTGCACATCTTGAAGTATCAATAATTGATGAGAATTTATCTATCTATTAATTTCTTCTTCTATTATGATTTTCCTAGTTCCCTTATGGTAACCTTTCTGTTGAAAAAGACACTCAGCATACTCCTTAAAATATCCCTTACCATTACTTCCTAATGTTAAACTTCAAATACCTTACAAGCAATCATTCCATCCATCCATCCATCCATCCATCCATCCATCCACAACTCCTTTTTCCCATTTTTGCTCATGGGGTTGGGGTGTTACTTCACCAGTGACAATCATCTACAGGCAAGGTTTACACTGTGGGTTAGCTAGCCCTGCCATGGTAGTTCTTACACAGCATACACTTGCATGCACACTCACACCTATGGCCAGTTTAGAGAGTTCAATCCACCTACTGCATGTGTTTGGAATGTGGGAGGAATCCAGAGCACCTGGAGAAAACCCACATGAACACAAGGAGGACATGCAGACTCAACACAGAAGGCACTCCGGCCAAGAATTGAGCTGGGAAACCTCTTGTTGTGAGGCAATAATTATATCTGCTGTGCCACTGTGCCACCAAACATTTAGCATTGACATGTACTTATTTTATATATATCTAGATCTAGATGTAGATATATATATATATATATATATATATATATATATATATATATATATATATATATATATATATAAAATTTATTTTGTTTAATTTGTGATGCCTGCCAACCATAAGCTTTCCCAGAATGGGTTAGGTTTTCATTCTCCTTTGGATGAAAGACAATTGTACAAGGTCAATATCCAGGCAGCCATCAAGGTTTAACTTATACAAGCCCCCAGCCATGGCATCTTTCACCTGCATTTACTTGTGCAAGGCCCTGCTATTTCCTTCCCTCCCAATAGCACCATACTTGCTTCTGCAAACATACCCAGGAGGATATTGCTTAGTACAATTTGGCAAAGCCAAGAGCACATACATGGCACATGTGCAAATTGTACTACTGCTTTATTTCAAGAGCATATGTTGCAGCACACCACTCAACATATCTCCTCCTAGGATAGGAAAACAGGCTGTAGTCACCCCCCCCCCCCCCCCAGTTGTCTGTTCCTGTGTTTTGGCTGCAAATCAGACCTTTGTTAGGGATTCATACCTCTGTGCCATAGAGTTGACCTTTCCAGTCACTTTTAATGTGACTGTGTATATTAAATTATTCATTACTAAGCAATTAATTTGTATCTTTTTCTGTCTCTCTTCTTATAGTCAAAATTAAGTGGTTGTGGCATCACGTTGTATGTCTTTGTGCACTCATTCACTAGCAGGGTAAGCATATCCCATTCTTGGAACTGTCAAGAGAGCTGCTGAGATTTTAGGTCAGCTAAAGGTTCATTATGAAAGGTGCAGGCATAGTGGATGGAAAGCAAAGAAGACAGTAAGCTATGTGAATCAGCATTTTTGGCCATGTCACTAAAACTACATGTTCCACCAAATGTGTCACTGGAAGAGGAAGTCCATGATATTCTTATACTGCAGCAGCCCTGGTGTTGTTTGTCACATGACAGGAATACAGGGAGTGCAGAACCCCAGATGAGACATGTAACACTTCCTCCATAAAAACACATTACCCAAATACAATTTTTATAATGTGGTTGTGAGGCAAAACTGCATTTAAACAATGTGTTTGTGCTCAACTACTCTAGAACCTTGAATCAAACAATGGAGGTACCCATCTCCAAAGGTTAGGTATAAACAATCCAAGGAAACTGAACTTCATGCAGTCAGACTTCAGTAGTGGACAAAATGATGAAATATTCCTGAAGTCAGTGCTGTTGAGGTTCATTGAACAGAATGGACTATTGTAATGACCACTATGGACAGAAACTGAAAAAAAAAATTTTTTTTTTCATGGGGAAGACATGCTAATAGGTTCATAGGTTAGGTTCATAGATTAGTACTAAGCTAACTGCCCTTGTAAGCTGTAAGCCATTTAAGCTTAATTATGTGTCCCGTGAGACAAACCTGCACACCTTTTGTGTAAGGCAAACACCTTAACCATTAGGCCACCCTCCCACCCACTGTGATCTTGTTTTCTTGCAAGCTACATTCTTTCCCATACTGCAGTCCGAGGTCACAGCTGATAAGATTATAATGCCATAGTCCCTCACGTCAGATCACATTTCATTTGACTCAGAATGGAAGTAATGAGAAATAGTGCTGAGCATGTGAATCCTCGGGAGTGACAATGATTAGTTTGTAGTTACAGATTTGTTTTTCCTTCATATGTGTTCCACTCTCTGTAGCAAATAGATGAGATAACATGAAGACTATAACTCAGTACACTCAAACGAGTGCATTTTTCCTGAGCATCTCTCAGCAACCTTATGACCCAAGTATCACATAATGCTTACAGCTCTCTAAACTAGTGTCTACTGTTTATTGATATAGAATCAACCATCAGGTTGGTGGCACAGCACGAAGCATCAGAGACTATCCATGTGTAACTAACAGTGGGTAAAACTGCCTTCCAGTTTATAGCCTGCTACAGACCACCCTCCCAAACCCAGGAACCCCACTCGGCCTTCCTGAGAACAGTGGAAAATATGAAGGTCTCTCCAAACACCATTATATTGGGCGACTTCAACTACCCAAACATAGACTGGGAGCATTACTCTAGCTCCAACACCCTAGCCCAAAGGTTCCTAGAATTTATAAACTCAAATGCTATGGAACAACTTGTTACCACTCCCACAAGAGGGAAAATCATACTGGACCTGATCATCACCAACATGGGGACTCTATGCTCCAGACCAGAACTGTATCCCTCACTGGTAAGAGCAGACCATAAACTAATCTCACTGGATATTAACATCCCGACCCCACCCCCTGCCCAGAAAACCACAATGAAAAACTTCTCTAAAGCAAATTTCACACTCCTCAAAACCGAGGTGGAATCCTTCAAAGCCTCCGGGCCTGTGGAAAATATGGCCCAGACCGCAGAATCCTTTATAAACGCATTCTATAAACACCTTCAGGAATGCATAGATCATGCAATCCCAAATAAAACCAAGACCCAATCCTCCAAAGGCAGACGTCCTGTCTGGTGGACCCCAGCCATAAACAAACTATACAATAGAAGGAGGAAGCTACTACATGATAGAGCAAAATCCCAAAAAGGGAAGGCATCTCTGATCAGTATTAGCAAAAAACTACGGGCACTCATAAAATCATCTAAGGCCAGCTTCAAGAGAAAAATTGCACAGGACACTAAGGATAATCACAAGGCTTTCTTTAGTTATGTTAGAAACCTGGGTGGGAATTCCCGGATATGCTCAGAATTAGTCCAAAATGACAAAAAATACACTGAGCCCACAGACATTGCCAACATCCTAGCTGACAGGTTCAGCGCAAACTTCTCCCCCCCCCACCAAAAGGGCAAATATCTATCCCAGCAGAGTGCTGCCCCCCCTGACATCTCAGATGCTCAGGTAAGAGCCGCCCTCTCCAAAGCAAAAAACACAGCATCAATGGGACCAGACGATGTCCCAGGCTGCGTTCTACATGAACTCCAAGAAGAGCTAAACCCAAACATAAAACTACTGTTCAATCTCAGCCTTACTACAGGATATGTACCCAAAGAGTGATGTACAGCAACAGTGGTCCCTCTCCACAAAGGTGGTGCCTCAACGGATCCTGGAAACTATCACCCCATAAGCCTGACTAGCTTGGTCTGCAAAGCTATAGAAAGGATCATCATGGACCTCATAAATAAAGATATTGGGGACCTACAGACACTGGATCCTACCCAGTTCGGCTTTGTTAAGGGCAGATCCTGCCTCTTAAACCTGGTCGATTTCTTTGAAACAGTCACCAAGGCCATTGACGAGGGGAAGGTTGTCCACACATCCTACCTGGACCTCGCAAAAGCCTTCAATACAATACCCCACTCGGGCATTATAGATAAGCTCACCAGCTTAAATATAAATCCCTATGTTACTAGATGGGTTGCAAACTGGCTCAAGGACAGAACCCACATAGTTAAAATTGCTGGAGCCATGTCAGACTCCAAACCAGTTACAAGTGGCATCCCACAAGGCTCATTCCTGGGACCTCTCTTGTTCGGTATATATTTCTCGGAGGTACAGGCCAACATGGAAGGACTGTGGCTGACCAAGTTTGCAGATGACTGCAAACTGGGCGCCATAATTGACTCTCCAGCCGACACAAGCATCCTCCAAAATGGCCTTATAGAAACAGACAACTGGTGCCAGAGCCATGGCCTCAAGCTAAACGCCAAAAAGTGTATAGTCATCCCCTTTGGCAAAAACAAAGTGCCCACAAATTACCGCATAGGTGGTAATCCATTAAGTACAGAAGAAGTAATTAGGGACCTGGGGACCCAAG
>NC_056746.1:354119305-354344305 GCF_019279795.1 Protopterus annectens | reverse complement strand
GCTGCAGCATGTGCTTGTAAAGAGCAGCTTCAACGTCCTAGAACAGGGGAAAGATTTATGGGTTATTGCTATAGACCACTTTGCTTAGAGCGCAATGTGTGAACTAGTTCATACATAGGTTCATAACTACGCACTAGGCTATCAGTCTACAGACTATTACAAGCCTATCCAATAACCAGAAGTCAGAATCAAACCCTGCTGTAACTTGCATCTGTGAGGTAAAGACTTTAGCCATTATGCCAATCCCTCTAAATTGTGTAGACAGTTTATATACACATATCAAATGGGTTCACTGATGGTGAGTAAAATAAGCACTGAACTACTGCTCAGAGCTCCATTTAATACTGCCTTACTGAGAAATGCACATTAGGTTAAATACACATCAAATGGTAATGAGGTCAGCTCATGTATGTTATGTCATCTTTGTTCAAGACTCAATAGAAATTAATTGAAAACATGAAAAGGATATTGTGTAGCAGCCGGAAGGAAGAAAAATGTGTGATGAATAAAACGACAGACATGGTTGTGTAAGTAAAATATCAATATAAAGGAAGTGAAACTGGTTGAACACAAAACAAAGATTTTTCAAAACTATTTATATCCTTAAATAACTCATACAGTGCATTTATAAGACAAGAGTGTTTGCAAAGGTTTGCCAGATAATTATTATGAAACTTGAAAATTTTGACTAAGGTAAATAAATTGGTGCAGTATTTCAGATCTGTCTAAAACCTTTGCTAGTCTTTCATGCAACACTTCTTATTGTCTTGGAAAATGCTGGATTCACACACATCACTTTACACTGGTGGGCTGATTACTTAAATAATCAGACACAATCAATATCGGGAACAGGACTGTGTCAATACGCAGGAGGGAGCATGATTGTCTCCACATTTACTAATAAATAAGAGCTGGCGTTCTGTAGGATCATTGCTTGCCCACTTTTGGTCACCCTGTAAGTGAGCAGAATGGCTAATCATAGTGGCAATTCAAAACTCACACACTATGCAGGTGACATCACAGCTGTACTGTCTGACAGGACATTTTGGACAGTCAGCTCTATCCTACTGATATATTTTCACTGTCTTTAAACATGTCTAAATAGTATTGACTTAAAAATCAGTGCATCTAAAAGTAATCTGATGCTATTATGCTGAAGATTTAGACTGACTCTTTATAAAAAAATTATCAGCAGTGAACTCAAGCTGAGGTGTTTCATCCAATAAAAATAAGATTCTCATTAGTGTGTGTGTGTCTGTAAGAAGTAGGTAGGTATGTGTGTGTGTGTGTGTGTGTGTGTGTGTGTGTGTGTGTGTGTGTGTGTGTGTGTGTCTCTGGACTACATAGTAAATGAAAAAGTACACACTTCTAAAATCCTTGCAGTCATTCTAGGCAATCAATTAATATCTGATAAGCACACGAAAAGCTCTTCCATCAAAAACAACATGAATTTAGGAAACTATAAAGGTAAAGGCATTTCTCATAGATAATCCAACATTTGTGATTATAAGGTCATTTTTGCTTTTGTCCCTGATGTATTCATTTCATTTCATTTTTCAACCATTATCTTACCATATTTACTACATAATCTTGAACAAACAAGAGAAAATCTATATTTTCTGCAGGCCACTGCAGTACATCACAGCACTGTCCCACCTCAGTACATCACAGCATTGTCCCACCACAGTACATCACAGCATTGTCCCACCTCAGTACATCACAGCATTGTCCCACCACAGTATATCACAGCATTGTCCCACCTCAATACATCACATCATTGTCCCACCACAGTACATCACAGCATTGTCCCACCACAATACATCACAACATTGTCCCACCACAGTATATCACAGCAGTGTCCCACCTCAGTACATCACAGCATTGTCCCACCTCAATACATCACAGCATTGTCCCACCGCCTTACATCACAGCAGTGTCCCACCACAGTATATCACAGCATTGTCCCATTTCAGTACATCACAGCATTGTTCCACCACAGTACATCACAGCATTGTCCCATCTCAATAAATCATAGCATTGTTCCACTGCAGTACATCACAGCATTGTCCCACCACAGTACATCACAGCATTGTCCCACCACAGTACATCACAGCATTGTCCCACCACAGTACATCACAGCATTGTCACTCCTTTTGTTGTCTGAAGTAGTTAGAATTCAAATGATAACTTGCTGTCATATAACTCTGTGTACCTTATAAATTTCTCACATCACCCAACTGCCTCTCCTCATTCTACATCAATGAATTAAGACACACTGCTGGCAATATTGAATCTATAGCAAAGCCATGCAACAAATACGGTGACTTAGAATTTGATATAGGAATTGAAAAACAATGGAATAATGTGCCATTCAATATAAGATCAAATTTGTATAACCATTAATGCAGCACCTCTTTTAAGGAGAACCTGCAACACAGCTGGATATGTAATGGCAGTATAACCTAACTTTGCAGCTTTTTCACTTGTTTCATGAAGTCATAAATCTCATCTTACTCATCTCTCTCCCAAATTCTTGTCTATACATTCGCTTCACCTGTCCCCCTTCCAGAACACTGCTATGAAACATAATCTCCCTTGAAGACCACATCCTGTCTGCTGTCCACCCTATGTATGCTAGTACATACTCTGCTATATTTTAACATAAATTATTGCTACATTTAAATTAAATTTAAAGCTTTACATTTATTTTATATTCTACTTCCCTGATGTTCTAGTAAATCTGCTTTTGAATTCACACAGATAAACATACACCTTTAGGTATTGACCTGAGCTAGCTGGTTGATTGTTTTTCTCTTTTCACAGCTTTCTCCAAGTCCTGGTCCATAGCCTCCCCCCTTTTCTTGTTCTCCTAACTAATTCTAGTGTAAGTTTCCTAGCCCTGTAAAACCTGTTTTCTCACAGCTTTCTCCAAGCCCTGGCTCTTAGCCCCCCCCCCCCTCGGTCTCCTAACATAATCTTATTGTAAGCTTCCCAGCCCTGTCAATCCTGTCTATTCCCTCCATCTTCCTCTTGAGAGTTTACTTATTCCTCCCCTGAGCTGTGGCACCATCTTTAAATACTAAAAACCTCTGCCTGACTACATTCTGTTTCTGTCTGCCCCAAGGGCATCCCTCAGTAGTGTGCACAACTGTAAGTACCATTTGTACTTATGATTGTACTTACAAACTGAATCAAAAAACTTGATGTAGAAAGGCACCATCTTTTGACTTAGCTTTTCTGCCCTTGCTTGATTCAAATCCCCAGTAGTGTACTCGCTTATACCATATTCCATTCTTTTTTAATTAATACTCTATTGTGTCATAATTTACTGCATGTCCCTTTCTAAAACCCCTGGCATAACTACATTATTTTCCTACTTCTCATTGAACTGTAGCTCCCCATTGGTGCATAAATAATAAAAACATACAGAAAGGTAACATTCAAACCAAAATGATAGGCTGCTCTATTTCTGTATTTTCTAACCTTCTCACTGATTGTTTTCTGTTTGGCGACTGCTGCTCCTCCTGGAAGGTGTAACCCACTCCGTTCCCCCTTCAGGCTCACTCTGCTCCTCTACCCTGCCCCCAAATCTCACCCGCTCCACTACCTGTACTTTTATACATTGCCTGACTCCTCCCCACCCAACACCTCTCCAATCACAATACACCTAAGCCAAAGCCTACCCACCTGTAGATCTACATCACCCCAAACATACACCCCTCCTACAATGCTCTACATAACATCTCTCCCTATAACTCCATTTGCCCTCTCTCTTCTCTTACCTATCTCACACTTTTTCCCAACCCTTGTCATAACTCTCACACACTCCATTATATCTTACCATCAACCTCACTTCCCATCCTACTCATCCAGCTCACATGTACTCTTTACCTCTAACTCATCTATTTTTTCAAACCAAAGCTGCTACCAACCCAATCCCCCTGTACTCCCCTCTTAAATGTGGTACCAGAAAATCACAACTCACACAACCCAAGCTATCCTTGTCCAACACAATGCCTCACTCTTCTAATCCACCACATCTCTCTTTCACTAGCCAGTGACATCCACCCCAACCCCTGACCCATCTCTAACATTAATCTCACCAAACCCTCCACTCAACCCACAACCTCAAAGTCCTTTCACCTCACAACACTTAATGCACAAAGCCAAAAAAACAAAATCCCTAACCTCCATGCCTGGCTCTCCCATAACCACCCTGACATTACCGCTGTTTCTGAAGCCTCGTTGAAAACCTATTTAAAAGATAGCAAAATCCTACCACCAGGTTTCCAAATCATTCACAATGACAGAGCCCACAAAAAAGGAGGTGGAGTAGCAGTAGTCTACCCCATCTCCCATAACATAACTCCCTACGCCAATAAAATACCAACCTTTGCCAATGCTGAAATTATAATAGGTTTACTAAAAATAAACCACAAGTCCATATGTATCACTGCCCTCTATATTCCCCCTGGTGATAATATCAAAACTCTTGAAAACATCCTGTCCTGGTTCTCCTACAATATAAAAAAATGAAACCTATATGCTCAGTGATACCAACATCAACTAGAATGCTATTAACTCTGAAGCCCCGTCCCACACAATCAACCTGTATAACGTCTCCCAACTAATATAATCTCCAACCAGATCAAATAAAGATGGTACCTCTGGTACCATCATTGACTGGATCCTAACAACTCACCCAAACCTTATTACCAAAGCCGAACATTACCTGATCCTCTCAGCGATCACCTGCCAGCCTTTGCTGACCATCTCCCATCTCCACTGCATAAATACCACTACATCCAAACCCACAACCTCTCCTCTTTCAACCCTCTAACTTTCTCCAAATGCTTAAAGCGTACTGACTGCCCCCCCCTAAAAAACCCTTCCTCTAGATGATGCCATTTCCTACTTTAACCACTCATTCCTAACCCTTCTCAATCAGCAAGCCCCCCCCCCCGAACCAAACGCATCAAAACCAATCCCTGCCCATGGTTATCAAAGATACTAAACTAGCCTTGCACCAAAGGGACAAAAAATGGAAACAATATCAAAAACATAAAAACCCTAACACCCTCCTAGAGTATAAGCAACTACAAAACACTGCAAAAAAAATTAATAATTAAAGACAGCAAAGCCCACTACTCCAAACTCCAGTCCTTGCACTCAACAAATCCCAAAAAAATTCTGGGACTCCATCTCATCCATGCTGCATCCTGGCAACAAAGAAAACCCCTGCCCAGACCCCAACTTTTCCAACCTTGAAGCAGCCAGCTAGTTCAACTCATTCTTCATAGACTGCATAGCTAAACAATCAGCCTCCATCCCACACCCCTCCTCCACCACCACCCCCTCTTAACCTAACCACCACCCCAATCATCAGCTTTCCTCCACATCCTTCTGCCTCAAGCCCATCCCCACAAGCACTATAAAAAGACTTTTCCTCAAACTCAAACCCTGTTGCAATGCACCTAACAACCTTCCAACCACCTTCCTCAAACAATATGCAGACAGCATTGCCTATCCCATCTCTATTCTTATAAATATATATATACAAAAATCATATGTCCCTTCTATCTGGCACCATGCTTACATCATCCCCCTCCACAAAGGTGACAAAAATACTGATACCACCAACTTCAGGCCTATTTCCATCCTTTCCCCTCTTTTTAAAATAGTAGAGAAATTAATGCAGGCACAACTCAAAGCACACCTAACTCTAAACAACCTCGTCTCCCCTACCCAACATGACTTCTGCCCTGGCCACAGCACCATGACTTCCCTTCTTTCCTTTCTTGAAACCATAAACCTCCAACACAACTCAGGCAAGTTCATATCCACACTATTCCTAGATCTGTCAAAGGCCTTTTACACCATCTCACACACCCTACTTATATCCCAACTCTCCACCCTACGCCTCTCTCCCACCACCATCACCTGGTTTTCCAGCTACTTGTCCAACCACCAGCAAGCTGTCCAATGGAAAACTTCAACCTCCCAATACTTTCCCACACCCACAGGTGTCCCATAAGGCTCTATTCTTGGCCCTCTTTTCTTCAACTTATTCATTAACAACTTTCACCAATCCATCCCAGACTGATCTATTATCCAATATGCAGATGACTCAACAATCATCTGCTCAGCCTTCTCCCCCTCTCATCTCCTAGCAAAAACTCAACTAGCCTTCTCCAAAACAGAAACCTGGATGCAGTCTAACCATCTGGCACTAAATGCAAATAAAACCAAACTAATGTTTTTCCCCCCTACCAAACACTCCATTGCCAAATCCATATTCACCATACAGAGCCAAAACAACACCCTACTTGAAATCCTTCCCAACACCAAGCTTCTTGGCATCATTATTGATGAAGAACTAAAAATTTACACCCACATCCGCTTGACATTTAAGAAAACCCACCAAAGGTTAGGGCTCCTCTCTAGGCACAACAGCTTTCTAAGCCCCTCTACCCGTCAAACTCTTGCATCCA
Organism: Protopterus annectens; assembly: GCF_019279795.1. Classification (NCBI taxonomy): domain Eukaryota; kingdom Metazoa; phylum Chordata; order Ceratodontiformes; family Protopteridae; genus Protopterus; species Protopterus annectens. Next base: position 354,337,814 of record NC_056746.1, on the reverse strand, counting down.
CCTTCCTACTCCCCTCCCTTATGTATGGTGCCCCTGTTTTTACCAATCTCCATCTTGGCCTTCAGTCCAAACTTAAATCCTGCTACCACAAGATCTCCAAATTTGCAACCAATTCAAAAAACTCATCCCACCACTGCCACTCCCTCCTCACCCTCAACTGGCTTGAACTACCCAACTACCTCAGTTACCTACAACTCACCATTGCCCACAAGCTCATCTTTAAACCTGCCAACTGCACAGCTCTCGCTACTTCCTTAAAACCTTAGATTCCCACCTGCTCACTCAGCTCTAAAAATCAAAATATCCTTCAGGTCCACAAACCTGCACAACCTCCTGGCCATCTACTCCTGTCCCACTCCTTAGCTAAACAGTAGAACTCTCTCCCCACACACCTATGCAACCTACCTAACCATACAAATTTCAAATCTCAGCTACTCTCTCATCTTTCTTCCAAATGGGAGTGCCCTTGCCAAGCACCAACTTAACCACCCCCCCATTCCACCTTACACTGACTCATCCAACTGCCACTACTATTACTTCATCCCACCCAAAAGAATCCCTCCCCTACCAAAAACTAATTTTCTCTCTAATATCTATTGTACTGTACTCTCCAATCTCAAATATACTATTACCCTCTCCTTGCATAATATTTTCCTAACCTACTAATGGCTAGTAGCTATATATTTTGAAATGTTAAACCTACAATTGAGTTTATAACAAAAATATTCACTTTATGTAAATGTTGAAATTTCTGTATTGAATTATGTCTTTTCATTTTTGTAATATTGTGACAAGCCAATTGCAAATTTCATGGAGCTTATCTGTAAATATTTAACTAACTGTATGAAGTATGTCCTTTTGTAACATGTGAAATGTAACTTGCAATTATTGTGGAGCTTTTTTCCCCCAGGCCTCTACTGAAAACGGGCTCTTCTTGAACCAGTGGACTTCCCCGGTCGTCAAACTTAAATAAATAAAATAAATAAAATAATTAGACCAGTGAGGAAATGTGAATGGTATGTATTGTGACTTGTAAATGTCAGTACACTTTGAATTGCACTCACTTTGTAATGCTGGGTGAGAGCACTCACTGAATGCTACTTTTGAATAACGGTTCATATTAGTCAAGAACCAATCATGCATCTGAATGGAAATGTTGTGTCTTTCTGCTTTTCCTGGTTAGGGGTCGCCATAGCGGAACTCTGGTCTGCTAATGATTGGCAGTAGATTTTTAAGTGCCGAGTTGCCAGCCCTGACGCACAACCTTTAACGAAGGTACACCCATTCACTCATGTCTCCACACAGAAGACTCTCTAGCTGAGAATCGAACCGGGCAGCATCTTACTTTGAGGTGACAACGCTACCGCAGCACCACCACCACAGATGCATCTGAATGGAAATATTAATTTTTATTATTGGACTTTATGAACTTATTTATGGAGAAAACATAGGTAACAAAGTCAGCAATATACAGGGACCTCTGGAGCTCTTCTTTCTAAGGTTGCAACCAACACCTAAAATGCTAAATTCAAATGTTAATTTATCTAGTACACATTACAGTTTTCCCTTATATACAGGGACCAAAGGAGCTCTTCTTTCTAAGGTTGCAGCCAACACCTAAAATGCTAAATTTAAATGTTAATTTGTCTAGTACACATTACAGTTTTCCCTTATTTTTCTTATTGTTCTGATCCTGACTCTAGGTATGCATCACTTCTTCTTATGGAATTAATTCTGTTCCATCACAAAAGACCACAGCCTTTGTTTCAAGGTTACTAAATAAAGCTCAATGTGACAGCATGACAAAAGACAAAATAGCTTTTAGCCTGGCCTTAGAAGTGAAGAAATTCGCCCAGTATAAATACAAAAGATTTGTGCTGATTGCAAGTCGTCATTCAATGCTATCAGTTCTTAAACCATAAAAATAGTATATGTATAATAATTTTAGACAGATTACTCTGATAGCTCCTGTTCATATGGGAACACTCATAAGATCATGGAAAATACAAAACAATTGAGTTACAAGCCCATTTACACCTTGCCAGTACTTACCCTTGTGCTGTATTCCAGAGGCCAAAGTGGGTCAGCCCCAGAGTAAATTTACAGGCACTCATCTAATCACCCAGGTTTAATTTAGCATTAGTGGAGTCATCTGCCTTCCTTTCTGCTATCTATCATCTGAAGTACCTCCATCATATTGTGTAGCTATCATGCTATATATGTTATATATGTATATGTATACATGTATATACCCTCTTCAAGCCCCAAAACCAGCCTCTATGGCACCAGACAACATCCTGAGCTGTGTTCTACATGGGTTAAAACAGGAATTAGCATCACCATTGAGCACGCTTTTCAATCACAGCCTAAGCGCTGGCTTCAACCCAGAGGAATGGAAAACAGCTACCATCATGCCTTTGCACAAAGTGGGTGATCCACAGTCCTCAGGAACTATAGACCCATTAGCCTGACCAGCCTTATCTGCAAGGCCATGGAATGAATCATCATGGACCTTATTAAAAAGATATAGGAAATATCCAAATGCTTGACCTCAGCCAGCTTGGCTTTGTCAAGGGGTGATCATGTCTGTTAAACTTGGTGGACTTCTTCAAGACAGCCACCAAAGCCCTAGATGAGGGCAAATCTGTGTATATGGCCTACCTAGACTTAGCCAAGGCCTTTGACACAATCCCACACTCAGGCATCATTGATACACTCACCCAGCTGGGTATCAGCCCATATATTGTCAGGTGAGTTGCAAACTGCCTCACTGATAGAACTCATACGGTCAAAACAGGGGACTCTACCTCCTCTAGCAGACCCATAACCTGTGGCATTCCACAGGGATCAGTTCTGGGACCCCTACTGTTCGGAATCTACTTCTCTGAAGTACAGGCTAAAACTAAAGGACTGTGGCTAAAAAGTTTGCTGATGACTGCAAACTAGGAGCAGTCATTGAATCCCCTAGCAATGTCAACATCCTACAAAAAGGTCTTATGCAGACTAATGACTGGTTCCAAAGTCTTGGTCTTAAACTTAATGCAAAAAATTCCTCTATCCTCTTTCTCATTCACACACATATATTCTGTCTTAGTCCTGCTGACCTTCATTCTTCTCCTATCTAGAGCATATCTCCACCTCTCCAGGGTTTCTGCAACCTGTTCCCTACTCTCACTACAGAACACAATGTCATCTGCAAACATCATAGCCCACAGGGACTCCTGTCTGATCTTGCCTCTCAACCTGTCCATCGCCATCACAAATAAGAAAGGGCTCAGAGCTGATACTTGATGTAATCTCACCTCCACCTTAAATGCATTCATCACTCCTATGGCAGACCTCACCACTGTCACACTACCCTCATACATATCTTGCACCACTCTTACTTCTCTGACACTGCCGACTTCCTCATACAATACCACAACTCCTCTCTAGGCACCCTGTCATATGCTTTCTCTAAGTCCACAAAGACACAATGCAACTCCTTCTGACCTTCTTATACTTCCCCATCAACACCCTCAGAGCAAACATCGCATCTGTAGTGCTCTTTCCTGGCATGAAACCATACTGCTGCTCACTGATCACCACCTCCCTTCTTAACCTAGCTTCCACTACTCTTTCCCATAACTTCATGCTGTGACTGATCAATTTTATCCCTCTGTAGTTACTAGAGCTCTGCACATCATCCTTATTCTTAAAAAGTGGTACCAAAACACTTCTTCTCCACTCCTCAAGCATCCTCTCACTTTCCAAGATTTCATTAAACAATCTGGTTAAAAACTCCACTGTCATCTCTCCTAAACACCTCCATGCTTCCACAGGTATGTCATCAGGATCCTCTGCCGTTCCAGTCTTCATCCTCTTCAAAACTGTCCTTACTTCCTCCTTGCTAATCCACTGCACTTCCTGATTCACTATCCCCACATCATCCAAGCTTCTCTCTCTCTCTCTCTCTCTCTATCTCTCTCATTCTCTTCATTCATCAACCCCTCAAAGTACTCTTTCCATCTGCTCAACACACTCTCCTCACTTGTGAGTATGTTTCCCTCATTATCCTTTATCACCCTTACCTGCTGCACCTTTTTCCTAGCTCGGTCCCCCTGTCTATACAATCGGTACAGGTCCTTTTCTCCCTCCTTAGTGTCCATCCTTTCATACAACTCTCCATACACCTTATCCTCAGCCTTCGCCACCTCTGTCTTTGCCATACTCCTCATCTCCTTATACTCCCGTCAACTTTCTTCATCTCTCTGACAATCCCACTTCTTCTTCACCAACCTCTTTCTCTGTATACTCTCCTGTACTTCCTCATTCCACCACTAGGTCTCCTGGTCCTCCTTTCTCTGTCCAGATGTCACACCAAGCACCTTTCTATCTGTCTCACTTACCAGCTCTGCTGCAGTTACCCAGCTATTTGGTAACTCTTCAGTACCACCCAGAGCCTGTCTTAACTGTTCTCTGAACTCCACCTCATAATCACCCTTTTTCAACTTCCACCATTTGATCCTTGACACTGTCCCCACACTCCTCCTCCTCTTCTTATCACCAGTTCCTCATGATGTCATGACACCGTTTGCAGCTGACTTTCTTAATCAATTGACATACCAGTTAATGACAGGAAACACGTGAAAAGGTAGTTTACAAGGAAGGAAGGAAGCTTGTTTGTCTAGGATACCTTGCATTATAGATATTAATCCTTACTTTTCACATAATTTGTACATTTTTATACTTTCATTAAGACTTTCATAACTGAGTGAGCTAAATGAGATGCAAGGAGTGAAACGTTATTGCTAGAGTAAAAAAAAATACACATTTCCTGTCAATGTACCCTGTATCGTACTGTAGATCTTCATAAGTGTTTATTTAACATTATGAAAATATGCATTATTTATGTATTTTCATTTATATTTATTTATTTATTTTATTTTACATTTGTTGACCAGGAAAGTCCGACTGGGTATATGCCCATTTTCAATGGAGGCCCGGGGAGAAAAGCTCCATATATTCAGACATATGAGATTTACATAATATAAGAGTACAATCTAGCATATCAGATGAAAAAAGAAACAGTATAATTATAGTAAAGACACAGTTCAGCAGGAGAAATTACCTATATGTCAGAGTATAATATCACAAGGAAGGTTCCATATATTCAGACAAGCAAAATTTCACATAATATAAGAGTATAATCAAGCATTTCAGAGGAAAAAGAAAACAGCGTATTTATAGCAAAGACACAGTCTGACAGGTAATGACATATGTCAGAGTATAATAACAATATAAGGTGCAAGACATTTGTAGTATTAATTTCTCACATAGAGAAAAGAGTAAACATCGTACTGCAATCATCTGCTAGTTAAAGGATATGAAATACTGATAACCTGTTGACAGCTAATAGTAGAGGTGGCAGCTAATTATTGGTACAGGAGAAGGGGGGGGGGGGTTAGTTGGGGTATGGACAAAGACATAGCCAGTGAGATTTTAGGTGTGCTTTAAGAGCATTTTTGAAGAGACTGCTGGAAAGGAGGGTAGTTATGGCAGTGGGAAGTGAGTTCCAGATTTTGGATATGGAGTAGGAGAATAGCGCTTGCCCTGCAGAGTTGTTGGGTTATTGCCAAACCCAAGTGATATACAAAGTTTTGCATGGTATCAGCTGAAACTAGGATGATTCTGAAGAGAACTGTCAGATGATTCTGAAGAAAGCTGTCACTGTCACTTGAACAATAGCTTTTATTTCAAAGATATTAGAAGTTGTTTACATTCTTAGCTATCTACGTATGTAGATATGTTTCATACTTCTGCATATCTACAAAACTTAACAAGTAATTGTTTTTCATCATATGAAAGTTTACATTTAACTGAACAAAACTACTGCTTTGATCATATTAAACTTCTATCACTGCAAATAGCCATTTTACTAAACATCATTGTTGTTTCTACATTTTAAATAACATTTACTGTGAGTAAGACATTAATGTTTGCTTGGATTATGTTTTAACTTGATTTTCAAAAAGTCCTCAGGAATGTTAGGCATGTGTGCATGGTGCTAGAGGTGTGATATCCCACCGCTACTTGATGTAAAGGAGTTAGGGAAAAAGAGAAAGAAAGGTGGGTGGGTTGACATAATGGTTAAGATGCTTGCATTACAGACTGAGAGTATAGGGTTTGATTCTCACCCTCAGAGGAACATGACTATACTTAAAATGGTCCACAAGGGCAACTTTTCTAGTACTTACCTGCAAATCTATGGACCTATAAGACGGGGGGGGGGCATGACATGGGTTCATAAGGCATTAAAGGGATTGTGTGTTGGAATTAGACTGGATAAGAAGAACAGTCCAAACAGGGCAGGTAAGAAATAGTATAACTACTACCTTAAAAGAACCTAATTCAACCTAAACACTGGTTAATACTTTTTCACAAAGGTGGTGATTAACAGGTGAAATGGATTGACAGAAAGAGTAGTAAAGGTTAAAGCAGGTACGGCATTTAAGGAAGCTTGGAATACTTGGAGAGAGAGGGGAGAAGGAAAGTGGAGAGGTAAATACCTTGGGATAACTGCAATGTTCGATCAGATGAGACAGATCTACAGTCTCCTTCTGCTGGCATGTTTTAATATTACACTAATCATATGCTAACCAAACCTGAGCAGCATTCTCAGATATATTTGGCATCAAAGACTGCGACAGATAAAGGTGAATAATACAAATACATATAAGCAGAAAACAAAAAATGGAGTTAAACAACATTAATAGTCAAGCACATAAGACTCCACAGTGATACATTTTTACAATTCTTGCAGCATTGTAAGAGTTAGATAAAACACAAACAATTATAATGTTATTAGTCCTTTGGTACCTAACAGCCTTACTTTACTTTGCATATTAAAATGTTTACAGAGTTGAACTGACAGACTTTTTAAACGATAGAACTGATCATTCATCACAGACATGGTTGTCAGCTTTGCATGGTAAGCAAAGCCTTTAGCTAGGACCTAAAAATAAAACTACCTCAACTACAAATAAGAAGAAGTAAATACAATGATGCTTCTCTCTTTATCACACAATTCTTCAATGAAAAAAGCAGAAATGTTAACTATATTATTCTCATTTTTGTAAAGATACATTTGTTTAATTGAATGTACACTTACTATCCACTAGACAGACGTAAAATATTCCTTGCAGTATATTACTACTGGTGCTTGAATATTTGACAAAAATCTTTCTGCACTGCCCTGTTTAATAGATAACTGTGTGTGGTTTCTCCCGGTTGTAATATCATAGAGTTTCTTGTGCAAAGTGCACATTACAGCATTCATAAAATATTCAGAAATGCAGATATAACAATTTTAGATTTATCCACTCCATGGCAACCATTCTGTAATAAGTATTCTGTATCTTGAAATGTAGGTATGCAGGTGAATTAAAACGAGCAACAAATGCACTCTGAGCAAACAGTGTTTATTTATTTATGTATTTATTGACATCTGTTTACAGTCTCATACTTACATTGCAAATACTATTGCACAGATAAAAGCAAAGTTTTGGAAACACACCTTTTGAACATATACATATGTGAAAACATGAACCTTGCTTGGGCTTTCTAGGTACAATCTGCTCTCTCTCCTACTACCCACCTTCATACACTCAAACCGCACACACATAGACACAGCGCACACAAGAGCATACATATGCATACGCACTTAACCTCTTTTTATAGTGAAGTTTAATATTTGGAAGGAAACACAATATGAACCTTTAAAAAGAACCTAATTTTGTGTAAGCTAAAAGGCTTGAAAAAGCTTACCTATAATACAGAGACTTCATATAATTCTGATCTTTATAAAAAAACAAAATGTTTATAAGATTAGCTAGTATCTAGAATCAGATTATTCCAATTACAAACAAAATACTTGCAGTCCTTATTCCACTGCAATTATTTTTATCACACTGATATGAAAAAGCTATACTGAGAGGTTTCATGTCAGTCAAATATGCCTAGCGAGAGCCTTACCTTTGTCTGAAACACAAGAAATTCAAGCACAGTCTTTCAAAAATGCATTTTTAACATGCTAAAGTCAACCAAGGAAGAAGAAAGACAAACACCTGTTTTCTTGTGAAAACTTTATTATTTGCCTTTTCTTCTGATAATGGAGTCCTGAAGGTGATTATAGTGATTAGCAGGTGATGTGGCTGTGCAGGGATGATTACTCACACCTCCCTGTAAAACAGTGATTTTCTGTGAAATGTCTACTCATCATCGCCTGGTCAGAGTTTCATGTATTCATAAAAAAATATTTGTTATTTCTTAACATACCCAGATATGTCAATCAGGACATCATTTTAACAGTGTCATAGGGGTTTCCATGTGGACATCCATAGTAGAATGTACCACATTTGGTCATTAAAGAATTTTCTTTGATATCTAATTCCATAATCATATAATCCCTCCCACAATTGTATAATTATTAAATATTAGCTACCTACACATCAGAATGAAAGTATACCAGAAAAACTGTAAAAAGTATAAAAAGGAAAATGCAAGGTAAGAAATAAATACAACTCAGATAACACATTTTGAAAACCTGAAAATAAAATAAAAAAAATTAAACACAGCAAAATAACATGAAAATTTGGGTCTATATTAGAACACCAAACTTTCAAAATGTTGAGTGTTCTAATATCGAACCTTATTAATCAAAAATTTAAAACATCGAACATACAGAACAGCGAATTTTTTCCTAGGGAAAAAAATTGATGTTCCAAAACACATGCATACAACACAAGCACACCAAACAAACAGCAATCCACACGCATACACCTAAACTCTTACACCTAACCCTACACTAAACTATACATACACCACTAACTATCCACTTACCTTAACCCAAACCCTAACCCTAAGGTCCATCACTATCGCACAGTCACCTCACCCGCACCCTAACCCTAACTCATCTAACCCGCCCTAACCCTCATGTCCACACAATCGCACACTTACCTGAACCCAACCCGTAACTTTCCACCACAGCGCTGAAAATACTGAAGCAACAGAAACGGACAACCAAATTCTTTCCCTAGGAAAAAAATTGTTTTTCTGTTTCTTTGATATTTTCAGCATTCGCTGAAAACTGGTCGATATTAGAACACTCGAAATTTTGAAAGTTCGGTGTTCTAATTTAGATCCGAAAATTCACTTATCAAATTATGTGCATAATGTGAAAAAAGAAATATCAAAATGTTGCACATTAAAAATCCTTCTTCAGGATGCTTTGCTAAAGCATTTGAAAGAATTTCCATCCCTAGCTCACATCTTTCTGTTGCAAGGGATATGAACTCTAAAATGGCTATTAAACTAGGAAGGTATCCATTCAACATATTTTAAGTAGATCATGTGTAAATGAATTTTAACCTAGAGGAATGCAAAACACACTACTGGAAAACCAGACCAGTAGCTTAATCAAGGAGCTGCTTACACAGCGGTTAGGCAACTGACTGGCATAGTAACTGTCCAAAGTACTGATGATAGGCTGGACTGGTAGCCTGTACCCAGTTAGCATTAGTACAGTGGCCTGAAAATGCTACTGGTACATTGTACTGCTGGCTAGGTAGACAGTCACAGGAGGTACGCCTTGTAAACTGTGTAGGCAGCTGACTGGAAACAGTACTGTCCCTGTACCCACACAGGTGCCATATTATGTCAGTGGCTTGGCAGGGGACAGAAGTGGATGGTACACTGGACCACTAGGTAGGTAGAGAGGCTAAGTAGAGATGAGAAATTTTCTGGTGTCATTCTAAGGGGATCCAGTATCTGTCTGCTTGGGATGACATGATTGACAGACCTCAATGCTTTGCCAGGGATGGCCTGCATCTGTTACCCCTGGGTTTCCAGATACTGGCTAAGGCTCTTGCCACCCCTAAAGTGCCTTTTTTAGGCAGTGTTCCAAAGACCAAATTACTACAGTAACAGCTATAAATAAATGCAACCTGAGAGTCATGCTGTTCAACACTAGACATCTTAATCTCAAGATGCACTTGATCAAAGCACACCTCAAAATGGAGAACATCGACATTTGTGCTGTAATGGAGACCTGGTTTAAAGCAGCAGACAGCACCTCTGTGCTACCAGGATACAACTCATTCCACACCTTTCAGCCCCAGAACATGGACCAAAGCTCTAAAGGCAGTGGTGTCTCTATATTCATTAAGGTTATGCACACCTCCAGACTAGTAGATGCGTGACTGCCAAATGATACACCAGTGCACTGTACGAACATGTAAATAAATGCATGGAACTAGCTATACCCAACAGAACCAAGATGCTTTCCTCCAAAAAATAAGGAAGCCAATCTGGTGGTCTCCTGCCATTAATAAATTCTACAACAGAAGGAAGAAACTGCTACAGAAAAAGGTGAAGTCCCAAGACTGGAAAAACTCCCTTATCAGCCTCAACAAAAAGTTGAGATCCCTCATCAAAACCTCTAAAGCCAGCTATGAAGGCAGAATTGCGGCAGACACTAAAAGCAACCACAGAGCCTTCTATACTTATATCAAGAATCTCCATGGCAATACCCAGATTTGCTCCAAGTTACTGCACAATGGTACCTCCTATACTGAGCCAACATACTGGCTGACAGATTCAGAGCCAACTTTACCCCCCCAAAGGACCAATCACAATACCAGAAGAATGCCAGTCTCCCAGCATCACTGCAGCACAGGTTAAAGCTGCATTGTCCAAGGCCAAGAGTACAGCTTCCATGGGAGCCGACAATATCCCTGGCTGTGTTCTACATAAACTACAAAGTGAACTGGCACCACATCTGTGTGCCCTGTTCACTCTCAGCCTCACCTCAAGCTTTGTCCCTAATGAATGGCGCACTGCTACAGTCATTCCTCTCCATAAAGGGGGCGTGACTACAGACGCTGGGAATGATTGCCCCATTAGCCTGACGAGTCTGATATGTAAGGCTATGGAGTGCAACATAATGAACTTAATTAACAAGGATGTAGGGAATCTCCAAACTCTAGATCCCACGCAATTTGGTTTTGTGAAAGGTAGATCATGCCTGCTCAACCTGGTTGACTTCTTTGAGACAGTCACCAGAGCTGTGGATGAGGATAAGGCAGTTCATACAGCCTACCTCGATCTGGCCAAGGCCTTTGATATCATTCCTCACTCAGGAATCACTGATAAAATCAACAAACTAAGCATCAACCCCTGTATCACTAGGTGGGTTGCAAATTGGCTCACAGATAGAACCCACAGTGTGAAAGCAGCAGACTCCCAGTCAGACTGCTAGACCAGTCATGAGTGGTGTCCCACAGGGTTCGGTCCTGGGTCCTCTCCTGTTTGGCATCTACTTCACAGAAGTCAAGGCCAACATGGAGGGACTTTGGCTGACCAAGTTTGCGGACACTGCAAGCTGGGAGCCATTATTAACTCCCCAAGTGATGCAGACATCCTACAGAAAGGCCTCACTGAGACCAATGACTGGTGTCGAATCCATGGCCTTAAGCTTAATGCCAAAAAATGCATCGTCATCCACTTTGGAAAAAACTCAGTTCCCACTGAACACTGAAGGCATTATAAGAGATCTGGGGACATAGGTTGAAAGCAACTTCTCCTTTGACCAACATATTGCCACTGTGGTCAGAAAGTCCTTCTATGTGTCACATCTCATTACCAAGGGTTTTGCATTCAGGAAGAAAGAGGTCATAATCTCTCTCTCTACTCTTCCCTCATTAGACCAATCATTGAGTATAATGCCCCATTTGGCATGTACCTCACTAGACATCTACAACAGCTGGAGAGGCCACAAAAGTACCTCACGAAAAGGATCCTAGGCATTAAACACATGTCCTACACGGACAGACTCAAAAAACTCCAGCTATTCTCTGTCTCATATCATCTACTAAAAGGCGATCTCTGCTTGACTTACAAAGCCATGCCTGACCCAACCCTGTTAGAAATGCTACATCTAAAGAAATCCCAATCCCTCCACACCACACACTCCAGAGACCTCAACCTCATTACCACAGTCAACAGAACATGCTGGAGGGACAGGTTCATAACCCAGAGACTGCCCATGCTCTGGAATAGACTTCCCATACATGTCAAGCAGAGCACCTCTCTGGCCCTCTTCAAAGGAAATCTTGATGAGTGGATGGGAAATAGAAAGTTCACCCCGGGGATCACTCCAGTGGCTCTACTTGATAGAGGCACTGGAATCTAACATCGGGCGGCATGATGCCAGGGTACTTCTATGGGCTAGGGTTCAAAGTGGAATCAAGGTAGATCAGCTGACGCATTGTCAGCAAATTGTCAGGATTTCCTGATCAGAAATCTGAGACAAAACCAGAAAATTGGAATGAGATAAACATTCTAAACTGGAACATTCATGTTGGTAGACAGTCCGACTGACTGAGACAAAACTGGTAAAGTAAAATAAACTAGACAAAGGCAAAACTTGCATAAAAATGACTGGACTGGTATCTCACTAAAATAAGACCACCAAACTAGCAAATCGGTCTAGTAACCAACTCATTTAATAGAAGACAAAACAGGAAAGATGGAACGATAGTTAAAACTGCTGTTGGCACACTGGCTATAAGAAGGTGGTTGTTCCTGGCATACTCCAATGTGCAGCTGGATAAGTGGGCATGAAATAAACATGTAAATGGCATGTGCCCTCCATCAACTGCCAATCAAATAACAAATGGTAGGAAAGCAGAGGGAAACACAAAATTCAGTAATCTTTTTTTATTATATTTTTGCAGTTAAGCCATCACTTCAGCAAACATATATTCTTGAAACCTGCTAAGCTATTTGATTACTGAGCAAATCTAAAATATACTTTGTTAGAGATCTCATTATGTTGATTTGTTTTTAACTACAAGTAAAGGCACTATTTTTATCCTGCACTGTCACCACTAATAAATAAAATAAAGATATTGATTATCTTATAGTGAATATTAAAATGAAAATAAATCTAGTAGAAACAACAAAGGCTGAAGCAAACTGTGTCAATTTCCATAAAAACGCTGACTGCAACAAGTAAACGCTTCCTCTGCACAGCACCTGTGCATGCTATCAGGAACTGTGCAATGATTACAACTGTTGGGAATGTTCTGTTCTGGAAGTTCATGTGTAACACTAACAAAATTCTGCGTAATGAGGTCAGACTATCAGGAGAATATAATCATTAATGTTACATAAAGAAAATGTTAGTCTTTCTTTTATACTCCAAACACAAAATTCAGCAAATTATGCAGATAAAAAGATGTAAATATGCAAATAGTAAGAAGCAGTCATAATGGAAACCAACAGAAGGCAGCTTATTAACCTTTGTTGAATCATTGATTTTTACTTGTTGCTTTCAGCAACTATACATTTTGGAAATAATATTTCTTTATACATTTAAGAGTATTGTTTAATTTATTTTCAAGCTTCTATTCTTTCCACAGTACTTAACATAAAAATACATTAGCAAAATTGCATGTAGATATGCAGTACTGTTTATTACATGCTTGCATATCAAATATACTTTACTAACAAGCATCAACAGCCATGAGCATTAGTTAAATTTGTGATCATTTGTAGAAGGTTTATAATTTTGACTTTCACTTGTTAAGGACTTCTTTGGAATTCAAAACAAAGTTAGTGCGCGGAATTGAGAAGGGGATTGTAGAAAATGCCAAACAGTGATCCGCCTTCCAGATTTGTAAACACAGGACTATATAAATTAAATAAGCAGAATCTTTCAGTTTGCCCCAGCAGAGAACAGAGTTTCAGCATTATCTATCTACTGTTGGTTCTCTGTACCAGGCTAGCCTGAGACAAGATACTAGTCCGAGGACTATATAATTGAAGACATTGTTGGACTCCTTGGTACACTATGCCAGGCCAGCCCGAGTGAAGACACTAGTCTGAGAACTACATAACTGAAGACACTGTTGGACTCCTCGATGGCTGAAGATGCTGTTGGACTTTTATCCTCTGACTCTAAACATTCCTGATATGGTGGTCTAGTATCTGGGTGAAAGGAGACACTACACTCCTGTTCTGCAGAGCTGGTAGCCAACTGACTGGCGATACTGTTTGTGTGCTGGGCTGGTAAGTGGCTGACTGGAGACAATGCAGGCACACAAGATTATTAGATGGCTGACCTCCAGTCAGAACTGCCACCCATCCATCTGTCCTCAACCCATTTTTCCCATTTTGCACATGGGGTCAGGGTGTCACTTCATCTGTGACAATCATCCCATGCCAAGTTTTACACAGCCGGGTCACTAGCCCTGCCATGGAAAATTGCCATTATGGTAAATTCTTAACTGGAAAAATGCTGCCAGAATGGACTGGCATATGTTTGACTGGAAACACTGCTGTGATATTGAGCAGTATCCCAATGGTAAGAGGTTCAGCTAACGTACTATACTGATAGCTGGCTAACTGGTAGTACTAGCTGTTTGGAGACTCTACTAGCACTTGCACATTGGCATTGCAAATTGGCTGACTATGAACACTGCTGACGGACTGGACTGATACCTGGCTAATTGATATTGAATTACTGGCTGGCTCACTGCAACACTGTTGTTATACTTGCCTGATAGCAGGCTTGGTAGAAATATTGCGAGTATATTGGACTGCTAACTAACCAGTGACAGTAGTATTACACAGAACTGGTACCTGGCTAACTAGAGACTCTGCTGGTACACAACATTGACAACAAGTTCACTGAAAACACAGCTGTCATGCTGAACTGGCTGCTAGCTGACCTGACACACTCCTACCATCCTAAAATGGTAACTTGTAGGAAATGCTGCTGCATTGCTAGACTGGTAACTAGATGTCTAGAACTGTTGGCTGACTTGAAATACTTCTGAAATGCAAGACTGACAGCTGTCACATTGGAGACACTAACTGACACTGACAAGTGAACAGATGTGGATTCCCATTTTTATATATTTCAGCTTATCAAATATTTGCTATCTAACAGCAATAACTTTACCATAATAAATATAATGAAATGAATGTTGAGTTCATTTGTTACATCTTGCTTATTTGCTAAGATTCAGCATGAAAGGTGTGCAGCAAATACTATATTTACAAAGTAACTTTAATCATACTGTAACTATTGATATTTTCTTAAAATTTCTGTATTGGGTTGTTCTTTGGGGTAATAATTTTTAGTTAGTTATTTTACTGAATCCATGCAAATGTTATTGCCTACCTTCAGTTCACTTTCTGCATGCTTATTTATGTTTCAGTGAAATATAATTGAATAGTTTACCTAGGATAGCACATCACTGATTGGGCGTGCTATTTGTCTCCTTCTGTTGTCGTGCTGTAACCTCTTCTGCACTGTTCAGTAAGAGTGATGTAATTTATTATTAGTACCCCATGATACTTTTCTCTGCCTAAAAATGTCGTGAAGCTGAATGAAAGGTGTCAGATTCCTTGATTATATCTTTATGAGTTGACCTGCATCAATGAAAATGCATATTTCTAGTCAGTTCTTGTTCGGTATTGTACAAATGCTCTTTTGCCATTCTATATTATTGTCATTTTCTTAGCTCCTGTTTTGCTATCCCTGTCTTTCTCTCTTTACATAAGCAGAAAGTCCTCATTTCCCTTCTATATTCTGTATTTCCCTAGTTTTCCCTTGTTCTCATAACATTTCCAATCTTTATCATGATCTACTTTTGGGTCTTTTTTCTCTGACTCTGATGTTCTAGCTCATTTTCAGTTTTGCATCTCATTCTTCTTTTAATTTAATTTTTTTTCAATTTTATTATGCTTCCTTTATAATCCCATTACAGAAAGGTGGCATATCCTCTAAACTGTCAAAATATCACCCTACGCAATCCTTCCTTCCCTCTCCAAAGTATTTGAAAAATGCATATAACAGCAGCTCCTAGCTTTTCTACTTGATAACCAATTACTTTCTCCTACCCAACACGGATTTTGACCCTACCACAGCACTGAAACTGCCCTGCTACATTGCTTAGATACCATTAATTAAAGTAAAAACTCGGGTAATTTTTGCCTCTATCATTTTTCTGGATTTGTCAAAAAGCCTTTGGCACAGTCTCACATCGACTACTGCAATGATTAAATGTTAAAAGGCCTCACAACCCCCTCAACTAACTGGTTCATCAGCTACCTAAGCAATCACACCCACTCTGTAAAATGGAATGATTCCCATTCTAAATTCCTTCCAATCACTACAGGAGTCCCCAAAGGCTCCATACTTGGGCCAATACTTTTCAATATCTTCATTAATGACATGCACAAAGAATCAAAAGTTGCCACCACAATACAATATGCTAGCAACTTAGCTAGTTTGCTCAGCCCCAAATCTTCCTACCTTAGAAACCATCACACAGGAAGCATTTACCTCTATAGAAAATTGGCTAAATAAATCTCAATCGCCCTTAAACCCCAACAAAATTAAACTAGTCCCATTCCTTCCCAAAAACATAAATCAAAACAGCACTAACTTTAATATTATCTCCTCAAACAACACATAAATTGAAAATGTCACAGCACAAAATTACTAGGAGTTATTATTGATAAGTTAAAATTTGATTTGCACATCACACTGCAGTCAGAAAGACACGCTGCAGACTAGGATGTCTATACACAATAAAGCACCTGCTAAGTGATTATAGTAAAAAAATAGCTGCCTCCTGCCTTCTCCTTCCCATCCTTTTCTATGCCTTAATAATATTCACAAATCTCAATTCTCCCACCAAACACAGACTAGGAAGTACCTACAACAAAATTAGCAATTTCACCTGCAGCCTCCCAAACTGGTCCCATCACTGCATGGCACTCAAGTCCCTCAACTGGCTTGAACTTCTGCGGCACATTACCCTCTCCCAGTCACTTCACCATCCCCTTAAAGCATTCTCACTGTCGAATTTCATCCAGTGGCATGTACCAAATAGAACCCTAAGATCCCCAGAACATCAACTTAATGTTGCTAATAAACCAGAAATGATTACGGTAACTCGATATCCTCTGTTGCCAACTCTAAGGTGTGAAGCAAAATCCAAGACCACATCAGGCTTTTAAATAATCTACAGCAATTTATATCTTCCCTACAATATCACTTGCCAAGCAATGCACTATGCAACTGTACCACACTACAGTTTGAAGTATGCAGTACTAAGTCTGTCCGCTATGGATATTATACAAGTGTATTAATACACTATTTTTGATTTTACTCACAATATCTTGAAAACATGTATTTCAGTAATCTGATATGCATTGTGAATAATGTTCCTTGACTTTTTGCTTTGAAATACTTTGCAAATAATGTATGTTGACTGTTTTTAATTTGTAATGCCAAAAATGTATTTCTCTTCTTGTTTTGGAGCTTTTCTCCCCGGGCCTCTGCTGAAAATTGGCATTTCAGTTCCTAGATAGGTTTTTCTGATAAATGCAAATAAATAATGATTAAGTTCTCTGTTCTAGATCTGTTTATGACACTTTCAGTTCCATTTTGTTTCTTTATAATAATGATTCTAGTCATTTGGTAATCATGTTGTTATGATGTGTTATGCTTTATTTCTAGGGTTGAACAGACAGGAAGAATAGGGGCAAACCATACTCACAACCACTGCAAAGGACTGGACTTCGTCTTTTTGCCAAAATAAAGGTTCACGATTGTAAAATTGGAGTTATTTCCTGTTTTTTTTTCATATAGGAGTGTTTCAGATAAAAAGCATTTGTTTTATGCAATTATTCATAGAAACTTAGGAAGTTTTCTGTCCTAAAATCTCTGGACATTTTCCATTTTTTCCCACTGGACACAACTGTTTAGACAGGGACTGTCTTGCTTAAAGTGGGACAGATGATAACCTGTATTTATTTCCTTTCCCCTGATTAGCTGTCTTCCTGTTGCGGTTTTGTGACCAAGACAACCTTGTTGATTATTTAATTTTCTTTTCAACTTCCTTTTCTTTTCTATTACTATAGCAAAATAGTAACACTTTGTTATGCACAAATCCCTTCCATATTAAATTAAACATAGATCAAATATCTTGGCAGATTATATAATATAGCAATAACCCACGCCTGGGTGTGGGTAATGCTAAATTTACCCATGGTTGGCGTGGTTTGGTCCCGAGGGCAACGGAGATCTTGCTTTCTCCGTTGCTTTTTTTTAAAACACTGTCTCGCTATGTTAAATGGGTTAACAGTTTTAAAATAAGCAACGGACATCTCCGTTGCTTATTTTAAAACTGTCTCGCTATGTTAAACTCATTTAACATAGCGAGACACTAAAAAAAGCAACGGAGATCTTGCTTTCTCCGTTGCTTTTTTTTAAAACACTGTCTCGCTATGTTAAATGGGTTTAACATAGCGAGACAGCTTTAAAATAAGCAACGGAGATCTCCGTTGCTTATTTTAAAGCTGTCTCGCTATGTTAAACCCATTTAACATAGCGAGACAGTGTTTTAAAATGTTATACTAATGGAAAAAGTCCGGCGACGGACCTTTTCCATTAGTATAACTCGATTTACAACGGGCACGCTGGCCAATCAGCGTGCACGTTTTGGGGGGGTCATGGTATAATACAGAATATTCACTTTCTTTGGAATAACTATAACTGTACTTGCCATATGTGTTCAGGCATCCAAATTACACAGGGCATTTATCAGCTGCCACTATTAACCGAGGGTTGGGTGTTTCTTTTTTTTTTCCCCTTTTGCAACTGTCAGATATGCACTTTACACTTTTTCACATGCTCTATGTGCTTCAGAGATATAAGGAAGAAGATATCTTTTTAAATCACAAACTTTATTTCAGTACCCGCCAGCTACTTACAAAGCATAAACAAAAGTAGATTATATTGCTTTTTTATGTTTGTATAGTTCATGTTCATGCTCTTCACTCATTTTCATTAAAAAACAATTCACCTTGAGATACTTTTATCATTCCATCATAATATATGTTGCTACAATTCCTTTAAAGCAAATGTATTACGAATTATTTTACTTTTCCACCTTTTCTTCATAATATCATATCCAATCTAGCTCAAGCCATTAGGATTCAAACAAATTAGTTAGATCTTTTGTTGCCTATCTTTATTTTAAAGTCATGGTAGCCATTTATTCAAATACTTTTTATGGGCCTTCCCCTGTATACTTCTATTTTCCATGTCTGATATCTCATACATTTTTTCTATGTTTGATATCTCATACATTATTTTAACTATATCCTCACATGTAGGTTCTAATTTTGTTTCTGAGTTTCATGTGAAGGTATTTTTCATTATTAGTATCGGATGAATAAAGACTTTTGGTGTTTACGAGTCTCGACAGCCCATTCATACTTAAGCATTATCATTCCTTTTGTTAGTTCACTTTGTTTGCCAAATACTTTTCTACAGGAGTTCTTCTTTGCATATTTAACATTTTCTCCTACTGAATAAACATCCGGTATTCATTAATAGTTTAAGAAAATATTTTTGTTGTCTGGTAGGTGTACAAAAATACCTATTCAGGTATTTCCATGCAGAAGATATAAATTTTCTAGATTTGGTAATAAATCCTTCTCATTCCGTTTTTCCCATTCTATATCCACTGATATCCTTCTTTTCAATCTTTTTTTTTACATTTCTGCAACTGTTATTTCCTCAGGCTCAGGCTCCTAGGTAAAGAGATATTTACCTGTGAGATACATTTGTTTGGGGACACATGGCTGAAGTGACATTCAGCTGCAAAGACAATGACTGATGCAAATTCTCTGTGGGCAAAGAGGAGCATAGTCATGTCATGCCTACAGCTTCAATAACCAAACAGACAGGAGGAGAATAATGTCCATGGCCCACAGGGCACCGAAGGACACCGGGAAGTATGGCAGGCATCAACAGCAGGCCGCCCAGTGGGCATGCCAGTGACCTTAAAAAGGCAGTGCACAATACGCAGTGCCTGTATTATTGGTGTGTGTGAACCATTAGCCCCCCACAGTGTCTGGTGTCTAAAAAGGAATACATTCTGAAGTTTAAGTATGACTATAGTGGCACACAGGATTTCCTGTATGCTGTAGCAAATGTCTAACTTTTGTACTTATATAATCAGGTGGGTTCCTATCACACTATAGAACTTTTAAATGTTCGAACGTCATATGGTCGACACCATATGATCGAACTTTTAAAAGTTCAAACATTTCAACAGAGATCCCTGTACAGTGCGGCAATGGAAATTTTCCATTGTCTGCACTGTAGTGCGATCTCGGAGTTGGTATATTTAAAGAGCGGGGGGTGGCATAGCCCCCCTGCTTAAGCTTTCAGGTAGGTTTTTTCTTTTTTTTTTTGATTTTCAAACTTTTAAGAGTTCGAACATATGGTCTTGACTATTTGGTGTTCAAATTTTTAAAAGTTTGATTATCTGATATAGAACCTAATCAGGTTGTTGTATCTTTCAGCTTTTTCCCAGTTAGGGGTCGCCACAGTGGAACTCTGGTCCACTAATTATTGGCAGTAGATTTTTACGTACCGACTTGCCAGGCCTGACGCACAACCTTCAATGAAGGTATGCCCATTCACGCATGTCTCCACACAGAAGACGCTTTAGCTGAGAATCGAACAGGACAACGTCTTACTGTGAGGAGACAACGCTATTGCAGCACCACCACCGCAGCTATAGACCCTAATTAGGTATGTGCACCAATCACAACACACATTATTTCCCCTACCCCCATGCTCTTGTTTATTGAAGCTGTGGGCATGGCATTGCCATTCTTCACTTTGCCCTCAGGGAATTTCTAACAGCATATGTCTCTGCATATGTCATTTCAGCCATATGTCCCCAACCAAATGTACTTAGGCTTGCCACCTATCTAGTATTTTTCCGGACTATCCGGAAATCAAAATGATTCTCCTGTAGTCCAGAAAATACTATACAAACTCCATTATTCTGTTTAGAAGCATGGACAGAATGCTGGAGTTTGTTAAAAAGCAAACTCTGTCTTTTTTCAACAAAAAGCATTGCTAAACTAATGCAGTGGACTCAGGGATACTCTCTAACAGCAACAAAAAAAGAGTAATGTACATAGATTAGGTGCGTAAAAATGTACTAAAAGGGATATTCCACCCTAATGACATATGTATTTGTGTCATAAAATGGACATGGATGTGGGTGGGGATGGGTTGGGCCTAGGAGGAATTACTGGTAGTGCACAGGCCGTGGCTTCATTCTGGTTTTCTGCATTACAAGAGGTGGCAACCCTAAATGTACTGCATGACAATATCTTGCTGCCCGGGAGCCTGAGTTCCACTTTTTAATGTAACAGAACACTAATCTAAGAACACATACTAGGTTGACAGGATAAATCTATCTGAAGAAGTCTCAGGTAAATCCCACTGAAACAAACAGTCCAATGACAACAGCTGTACTTGTGATTCAAAACCAGGGAACAAAGCCACTCGGTGTAGAAAAACAGTTTAATAAATCTGTCATTTAGCACTTTTGTCTGTCAAAGCAGGCTTCATCAGAACAAACAGAATGAAACATTGCTTTATTTTATGTAGCATTCACAATCAAATAAAGTTACATCACTTCCGATTGAATTCATCACGTTATATCACTTCCTTTTAAAATAAACTAATTTTTAAAATGTACTTACAAATACACTACCAAACAATAAAGTTTATATAAATCTTGAATAAAAGTTCCTTATGTTACTCATATGTATATATTAACTGTTTATACTGTGTTTAAAATACATTACATTTAAATAAAACAAATAGCGTATATATCATAAGAGCAATTAACAGGGTCTCTACCCGCTTCGCTCCCCACCCTGCCCCCTATTCCATCCCACCTCCAGTGGACCTACCTTTATTACACTAACAAATCCCTCCCATCTTTCCAATAGCCAACCACAGCGCTAACCCAACACTACCTCCTCCATTTTCCCACTACTATCACACCTCCTCAACTAACATGTACAAGCATACCTTACCTATGCTCACTGCATGCACTCTCCTTGCATATCTTGCATCCTACCAAAGCTCCATCATTCCCCACTCAACTACTACCACTGTACTACTACTCACACTACCACTCATGTCTTACCCTCACTCAGCTCCCCTCCCACCAACTCAAGAACCATCCCTATGAACCCCCCGCATATTCTACTAACTATATTAC
Organism: Protopterus annectens; assembly: GCF_019279795.1. Lineage (NCBI taxonomy): Eukaryota > Metazoa > Chordata > Ceratodontiformes > Protopteridae > Protopterus > Protopterus annectens. The sequence continues at coordinate 354,315,654 of NC_056746.1, read as the reverse complement.
GCAAACATAAAACATTTCTACAATTTAACATAGTAACCCTCCCACCATACCTATTACCCACAGAGCACAATCATAAAGTTTCCCTAATAAACAAACACATTCAAAAACTGAGAAAACTAATAACCTCATGCATATCAAAACTAGCCCTAAGTGGAAACATCCACCCCAACCCTGGCCCTACCATCTCCAACCCCAATCCTCATAATCAGACTAGAAACCACAACTTCTCCCATATCACAACCAATAGAAAGCCAAGTGACTTCCTTCTACTAAGCCTAAATATTAGAAGTATATTCAACAAAGTCCATGAACTCCATGCAACCATAGATTTGTACTCCCCAGATATAGTCATCCTGACAGAAACCTGGCTAAAACCTCACATTACCAGTGAGCAAATATTCCCTACCGGTTACGGCATACTAAGAGTAGACCGGCTAAACAAGAAAGGAGGTGGTGTAGCTATAATATTTAAACAGCATCTAAACATCCAGATCTTAAAATCATCAGCTCCACAAATAGGCAATGAAGAAATAATATATACCAACCTTAAAATAAACCAAAACAAAGCTATCAGCATAATTGGATGCTACTTCCCACCTGGCCAAAACATCCCTCCAATAGAAAACCTCCTCAGCTGGTCTACCCACCATCTCCCCCAAGAAACTATCATTTTAGGTGATTTCAATATTGACTGGCAATCCTGTTCTGGCAACAATCCAACCCATCATATAAACCTTCATGGCTTCACCCAACTAGTGCAGTCACCAACCAGGATAAATAAAAACTCCAGCAAGCAAACGACCCTGGATTGGATACTAGTCAGTAAGAGCCCCCAGTCATATATAACAGGCTGCTTATCAGATAGCCTCAGTGATCACTCCCCAACATTCCTACTCAAAAAATACCTATACCAAGCTAAACCTGTCATCTACCATCAAATACGTAAAAAACTGAACTTTAACCCACTCACATTCATCTCATCCCTCAAAGAATGTAATTGGCATCCCCTAAAGTACTGTGTAGTAGACAAGCTAGCAAGTTAGGCAGGTGCATGGCAAGTGTGCTAAGTAGACCCAAAGAAGAAAATTTGCCAGCACCAAGGAAGATCAAAATAAGTTTATTTGAGACTGTAACTAGACCGGTTTCAGCCGCAAGGCTTTCTTCAGTAGTGCAGTAAGCAAAAGCAATTAGGCATCATCTTATATAATATTCATTAGTAGATAAGAATGACATCACTTCCTGTAAATTCAGTGCAAAAAAATCCAGTACAAAAAATATACTGAAAAATAATGGAACATAATGCTTAAAGTATAAATTATACAATTGCTTAATAAAGCTGTATATACCACATCACAAATGTATGAGAAAATACATGAGGAATATAGTTGGCTGTTATGCCCATAATTGTAAGTAATAAAATAAAATAAAACACAATTCTATATGTAAGTATCCATGATTGAATACCAATGACAAAAACCTGTGAGCTGGGATGCAAAATAGTTAGTTCCATAACTTAATAAAGTGAGAAACCTACATACACAATGCGAACAAATAAAGGTTATAATTTATCATTCAGTCCAGGGGGAAATAACCCCCCAAGTTTAATGATCCACCTCTTTTCTTTGGCATTTAGAATGTCATGCCAGCCTGTTTTAAAATATCGATTACCAATAATGTGATCAATGATAGTAAATGTGAATTTGGCCGTGGGATGTTTAATGGAGTGTCTATATAGTGCATTAGTTAATTTTTTGTTTCTAATGTCTCCTAGATGTTCAGAAATCCTAGTACGAAACTGTCTGGAAGTTTGGCCAATATAAAATGCTTGACATGTACAAGTGGCAAGATATATGATCCAATCTGAACTGCAATTCCCAAAGAATTGTATATTGTATATTTGTCCAGTATTCCTACTCGTGAAACTAGTGGTTTTAAAGATGTATTTGCAAAAACTGCAATGTCCACATGGGTAAATACCTACAAGTTTGTCCCCAGTGAGTGTTCTTTGACTGAGATTGTCATCAATAGCCCTTGTTTTTTTATAATGTGAAAAAAGTGACCCTAATGTTTTGCCTTTCCTATAAGAAAAATAACATCGATCACCAAGATAATCTCCCAACAGGGGATGTGAATTAAGTATATTCCAATGGGTATTGATTATATTGACTAGATTGGCACTATTCCTGCCAAAAGTGGTAATAAATCTACATACATCAGATTCCTGATTATTAGTTCTGGTGTTGTATTGGAGAAGAGACTCCCTGGTTTTATCATGGCTTTGTTGGACTGCTGACTCAATTGTGCGTGTTGAGTAACCTCTAGATAAAAATCTCTTGGTCAAATCTGTATGGTGATTTCTTAAGTCATCCACTGAGGAACAAATCCTTTTCATCCTCAAAAATTGAGATTTGGGTATGTTTCTGATAATATGTTTGGGATGAAAGCTTTCTGCATGCAAAAGAGTGTTATACTGTGGAAATTTTCTGTGGACAGATGTTCTGAGAGTGTTATCTCTCTGTCGTGTTAACTGTACGTCCAAATAACTGATTTCACTTAGACTGTATTCAACAGTGAATTGGATACCCCAGATGTTCCCATTCAAGTGTTGAATAAATTCCTTGAGGTATTTCACACCTCCTTTCCATATGAGCCAACAGTCGTCCAGGTATCTCCTCCATATATCTATTTCTGGTATGTAGATATTATGCATGGGATCATATATAATCATATCCTCAATGTAACCCATAAATAAATCAGCATATATGGGTGCAAAGGATGCACCCATAGCCGTGCCTTGTAGTTGCCAATAGCAGTTTTGTTGAAAATAGAAGACATTCTTCGTAAGTACATGTTCCACCATACACAATAGAAGAGTATTCATCCCTGGGGGGTATAAATTAGTTTTATTAAGCCAATAATCCAAGGCTTGGAGACCCGCCCAATGAGGGATGCTGGTGTAAAGTGAAGACACATCAAGAGTGCACATAAGCCATTCAGGGTCTAATTGTGATTCGGAGACAATCTGCAAAAATTCTGTTGTATCCTTTATTCTTGCTCTTATACATGTTAATAATGGTTTCAATTTTTCGGTTAAGAATACTGATAAGGGTTCCGTTAGTGACCCGATGCCGGATACAATTGGTCTACCTGGTGGCTGGTGTATGGATTTGTGGATCTTAGGAAGTAAATAGAGTTGTTGTTTAGCAGGATCTTTAACAGTTAGATGAGTTCTAGTTTTATCAGAAATTATTCCAGAGTCAACCGCTTGCTCAAGAAATTCATTAATCTCAGAAGCAAAACCAGGTGTGGGATCAATCTCCATTTTCATATAGTGATGATGGTTTGATAATTGTCTAAGACCCTCATTCACATAATACTCAGTATCCATAACCACCACCGCTCCCCCTTTATCAGCAGAAGTAATAACGATATCTGTATTGTTTCTAAGTTGTGTAAGTGCAATTTGTTCCTTCCTAGACATATTATGCCTCATAGTAGCCTCAGAACCCAAATTAAAGTGTATATCCTTAATGACAGCCTGCTGGAAAACCGCTACATGTTTATCCATAGGTGGGTTAAATGTAGATTTATGGAATCTGAAATCAGATGATCTTTGAGAATTATCAGTTTGATCCTGTTGTCTAAAAAGAGTTTAAGGTTAATTTTCCTACAAAGTCTATTGTATCAGAAACAAGGATACTTTCATCAATAAAAAAACCAGGTATAAAACCAAGGCCTTTATTCAATAGGGAATGTTGATCATCAGTCAAGACATGTTTGGAAATGTTTAAAACATTATTACATAGATTATTTACTTCACTATTGACAAAAACAGCTCTTCTAAGTTTGTTACCCCTGTGCTTCCTGCCAGCCCTGTGTTTTTTCCCCCTAAAGGGGCCTCAATCCTTCTGCCCCTTTTGGCATTTGGGGAATCACCAGTATTGGCTATCTCTGTATCTGTTGCTGAAGATTCATCACCAGAACTGATATAGTTGGACCCTTTCTTTTTAAGAATGGATCTTGGTCTCTTTCTACGTATAGAGGAACCATTCTTAGTGCCATAAGCAAACCTCACACCTCTTTGTGATTCAAATTGTTTGCCCTTGTCATAATCATCTTTATCCCGGGCAAATTTATGCAATTTCTTATTCTTAAGACTATTCTCCAAAGTTGAGATTTCTTTGGATAATTTGCTTAGACTACCCTGAAAACTAGTATCTTGTTCAAACTGTTTAAGATTGCTACATGTTTGTTCCACTTCCTTAATATTATTCTGTATTGTTCTCTCATAGAAGGAGGACAGAATATTAACTCTAGTCATGGCAGCATCCTGTTGTGCTTGTTGCCAGTCTTTCAACAGAGTTTTATCAGGTGTGCCCACTAGTGGTTGGATTTTGCATCTCAATCCTCTAGGGGATATATTCTGTGCTTGATATGCCTTGAACAATTTGCTGTGCCAAATGTTTGTTCTGAGCATCTTAATTTGTTTACCCAATTTGAAAAATAAGTCTTCGCAACCATCAACTGGATCAATATTCACCAAATTGTCCAATTCCGTATTTTCAGTACCTATACCAAAAATTTTTAAATCATCCTTATCTGAACATAGACCAGAGAGCAGTTTGTTAAGATCCATGACAATAAGTTGCAGCAAACCATATGAACAATGGTGAAGTGGATAACTAAAGCAGAAATACTAGGGGTTCGACTAAGCAAATGTATTACAAAGCCAAATAATTAATTTGAATCACAAGAGGCTGAGGCTGCAAATAGAACTATGTCTATAAAAGAAAGTAATCTCAAATAACTTAGACAAAAGATGTTCAGCCAGTCTAGTTGAATGAAAGCCCAGTCTGGATCAATGTGGAAAAATGTATATATAAAATGTATATATAAAATATACCTATATTGTAATACAAAAGTGCAAAACACAAATGGCTGTCTGGCCCTGTGAGATATAAGTCAACTGCAATCTGTTGTCAATATCCTATAATAAGTCCCATATTCTTAGTCAAATAGAGAACAATCCATGTTGCTAATACCTCAAATAATGTCAATGGCCAAAAATTATAATGATAAACCATGTGATATAATATGTCTATCCTAGAATAGTATATGTTAATTAAACAACATAGAGCTTCCCATAAATATTGGAAAACCAAAATGACAGATGTGATGTTCAACAAGCAACAATAACAGATATAATACCCCACAATAAAATTGTATTAAGCATGTAATAACTGTGGTCAGCAGGACAAATATATAAGAATTGCTGTCCAAAATATGGTTGACCTGAGATTAACTGAACTCAATCAATATCAACCTGATAAAATTAAACTCAGCTAATATTAATCCAATAGGTCAGGTTTAAACATAAATATATAATCCCACAGATGTATGGCCCAACAAAAGCAAAAAGCCAAAAGGACATGAGAGGCCAGTAATCACAAGTATTAATAATGACTGTGATTGTCCGGTAGGAATATCCCATTAATTAGAGCATTGATACTGGCTATAGTGGTATACGACCACAAATACTGAGCAAAATCAAATAATACTAGTATATAGAAAACAATGTTTAACAACACAATTGCTATAAATCCAATATGTATAAATGTAGACCATAAGATTGTTACCAATATAAAGACCTGAAGGCCAAATACAGCTTAATATCCTGCTATTATGACTTATAGATAGTAATCAAATATAAGTATATAAACAGAGGCTTTATGTAAAAAATGGTGTTAAACCTGCATAAATGCTATATAACTAGTTAGTATAGAGATGGCCCATAAGAAAATATATAAAAATGCTGCTGTTGCATATAAAGAACCTAATACAGCTAATAAACTTGTTGCTATAACTTATAGACTGCTTCAAATGTTGAAAATAAGTCAGACAAATATATATATTTAGAGTATATGCAATAGTTGTAACCGCAAACTCAGTCACTGTTTATACTGTACTCCAACAGTTCCCTTGGTCGAATGTTTATTGCAGCGACTAGGCCGACATAATCCACACAGTCGCAAGAGTATTTATAACAATCCGACCAGTATCAACAACAGATGAGGAGATTCCACACAAATATAAACAGTATCTGGAAATATATTGTAGATTAGGCCCATCAGAAAGTTCTTCAAAAAGTGTGCACCAAAACACCCAAACAGAATTTAAAGTCCTTAGTAGCAAAAATATACCTATAAACCCGATGAGGATTCACATAAGTCCTTAATCCAAATGATCGCGATGTTTGAAAGGGCAGCGTAGCCTCAATGCATCCAATAATAATAAATGCAGAGCTCAAAATAATGTACAAATATAGAAATAAGGCCAATGTAGCCCGATGTTGAAAAATGCAGTCAAATGATGTTCACAATATTCTGGCGACCAACTGTAGGTAATAATGCGTAAACCACACTGACACTTAGACATCACAATCAGATTTCAAAGAAGATGAAAATGTACTCACTGCCACATATAGAGTTATATGTCAATGGCGATATGACGCCAATGTAACACCACATTGAAACATACAACCAAATAATGCTCCCAAAGTCCTGGCGACAAACTGTAAATGGTATAAATAATGCGTTCACCTCTGCGACCTTAAGACAACATAGCCAAATACAAAAAGGTAGAAAATTTGCTTGCAGCCACGTGTATGTAGAAGCGAAAAGACACGTAGCTTGACTGCATCCCAAATACTCACAGTCCAATCGTAACGAACATGATAATTCGAAAGATAACAGCCAAACGCCAATACTTTAGAAGATAAAAAGCCGTAACCTGGATGCCATAAATCCAACAGTGTCTGATAGCGAAAAATCCTCAGCAGCAGACACGAAAGATGGCTACCCGACTGGTAGATCCCCCAAATGCCAACAGCCAGCAAAAACCAGAAAGCAATGTGTAGTAGACAAGCTAGCAAGTTAGGCAGGTGCACGGCAAGTCTGCTAAGTAGACCCAAAGAAGAAAATTTGCCAGCACCAAGGAAGATCAAAATAAGTTTATTTGAGACTGTAACTAGACCGGTTTCAGCCGCAAGGCTTTCTTCAGTAGTGCAGTAAGCAAAAGCAATTAGGCATCATCTTATATAATATTCATTAGTAGATAAGAATGACATCACTTCCTGTAAATTCAGTGCAAAAAAATCCAGTACAAAAAATATACTGAAAAATAATGGAACATAATGCTTAAAGTATAAATTATACAATTGCTTAATAAAGCTGTATATACCACATCACAAATGTATTAGAAAATACATGAGGAATATAGTTGGCTGTTATGCCCATAATTGTAAGTAATAAAATAAAATAAAACACAATTCTATATGTAAGTATCCATGATTGAATGCCAATGACAAAAACCTGTGAGCTGGGATGCAAAATAGTTAGTTCCATAACTTAATAAAGTGAGAAACCTACATACACAATGCGAACAAATAAAGGTTATAATTTATCATTCAGTCCAGGGGGAAATAACCCCCCAAGTTTAATGATCCACCTCTTTTCTTTGGCATTTAGAATGCCATGCCAGCCTGTTTTAAAAGATCGATTACCAATAATGTGATCAATGATAGTAAATGTGAATTTGGCCGTGGGATGTTTAATGGAGTGTCTATATAGTGCATTAGTTAATTTTTTGTTTCTAATGTCTCCTAGATGTTCAAAAATCCTAGTACGAAACTGTCTGGAAGTTTGGCCAATATAAAATGCTTGACATGTACAAGTGGCAAGATATATGATCCAATCTGAACTGCAATTCCCAAAGAATTGTATATTGTATATTTGTCCAGTATTCCTACTTGTGAAACTAGTGGTTTTAAAGATGTATTAGCAAAAGCTGCAATGTCCACATGGGTAAATACCTATAAGTTTGTCCCCAGTGAGTGTTCTTTGACTGAGATTGTCATCAATAGTAATTAATAATAATTAACTAATGCACTATATAGACACTCCATTAAACATCCCACGGCCAAATTCACATTTACTATCATTGATCACATTATTGGTAATCGATCTTTTAAAACAGGCTGGCATGACATTCTAAATGCCAAAGAAAAGAGGTGGATCATTAAACTTGGGGGGTTATTAATTCCCCCTGGACTGAATGATAAATTATAACCTTTATTTGTTTGCATTGTGTATGTAGGTTTCTCACTTTATTAAGTTATGGAACTAACTATTTTGCATCCCAGCTCACAGGTTTTTGTCATTGGTATTCAATCATGGATACTTACATATAGAATTGTGTTTTATTTTATTTTATTACTTACAATTATGGGCATAACAGCCAACTATATTCCTCATGTATTTTCTCATACATTTGTGATGTGGTATATACAGCTTTATTAAGCAATTGTATAATTTATACTTTAAGCATTATGTTCCATTATTTTCAGTATATTTTTGTACTGGATTTTTTTGCACTGAATTTACAGGAAGTGATGTCATTCTTATCTACTAATGAATATTATATAAGATGATGCCTAATTGCTTTTGCTTACTGCACTACTGAAGAAAGCCTTGCGGCTGAAACCGGTCTAGTTACAGTCTCAAATAAACTTATTTTGATCTTCCTTGGTGCTGGCAAATTTTCTTCTTTGGGTCTACTTAGCACACTTGCCGTGCACCTGCCTAACTTGCTAGCTTGTCTACTACACATTGCTTTCTGGTTTTTGCTGGCTGTTGGCATTTGGGGGATCTACCAGTCGGGTAGCCATCTTTCGTGTCTGCTGCTGAGGATTTTTCGCTATCAGACACTGTTGGATTTATGGCATCCAGGTTACGGCTTTTTATCGTCTAAAGTATTGGCGTTTGGCTGTTATCTTTCGAATTATCATGTTCGTTAAGATTGGACTGTGAGTATTTGGGATGCAGTCAAGCTACGTGTCTTTTCGCTTCTACATACACGTGGCTGCAAGCAAATTTTCTACCTTTTTGTATTTGGCTATGTTGTCTTAAGGTCGCAGAGGCGAACGCATTATTTATACCATTTACAGTTTGTCGCCAGGACTTTGGGAGCATTATTTGGTTGTATGTTTCAATGTGGTGTTACATTGGCGTCATATCGCCATTGACATATAACTCTATATGTGGCAGTGAGTACATTTTCATCTTCTTTGAAATCTGATTGTGATGTCTAAGTGTCAGTGTGGTTTACGCATTATTACCTACAGTTGGTCGCCAGAATATTGTGAACATCATTTGACTGCATTTTTCAACATCGGGCTACATTGGCCTTATTTCTATATTTGTACATTATTTTGAGCTCTGCATTTATTATTATTGGATGCATTGAGGCTACGCTGCCCTTTCAAACATCGCGATCATTTGGATTAAGGACTTATGTGAATCCTCATCGGGTTTATAGGTATATTTTTTCTACTAAGGACTTTAAATTCTGTTTGGGTGTTTTGGTGCACACTTTTTGAAGAACTTTCTGATGGGCCTAATCTACAATATATTTCCAGATACTGTTTATATTTGTGTGGAATCTCCTCATCTGTTGTTGATACTGGTCGGATTGTTATAAATACTCTTGCGACTGTGTGGATTATGTCGGCCTAGTCGCTGCAATAAACATTCGACCAAGGGAACTGTTGGAGTACAGTATAAACAGTGACTGAGTTTGCAGTTACAACTATTGCATATACTCTAAATATATATATTTGTCTGACTTATTTTCAACATTTGAAGCAGTCTATAAGTTATAGCAACAAGTTTATTAGCTGTATTAGGTTCTTTATATGCAACAGCAGCATTTTTATATATTTTCTTATGGGCCATCTCTATACTAACTAGTTATATAGCATTTATGCAGGTTTAACACAATTTTTTACATAAAGCCTCTGTTTATATACTTATATTTGATTACTATCTATAAGTCATAATAGCAGGATATTAAGCTGTATTTGGCCTTCAGGTCTTTATATTGGTAACAATCTTATGGTCTACATTTATACATATTGGATTTATAGCAATTGTGTTGTTAAACATTGTTTTCTATATACTAGTATTATTTGATTTTGCTCAGTATTTGTGGTCGTATACCACTATAGCCAGTATCAATGCTCTAATTAATGGGATATTCCTACCGGACAATCACAGTCATTATTAATACTTGTGATTACTGGCCTCTCATGTCCTTTTGGCTTTTTGCTTTTGTTGGGCCATACATCTGTGGGATTATATATTTATGTTTAAACCTGACCTATTGGATTAATATTAGCTGAGTTTAATTTTATCAGGTTGATATTGATTGAGTTCAGTTAATCTCAGGTCAACCATATTTTGGACAGCAATTCTTATATATTTGTCCTGCTGACCACAGTTATTACATGCTTAATACAATTTTATTGTGGGGTATTATATCTGTTATTGTTGCTTGTTGAACATCACATCTGTCATTTTGGTTTTCCAATATTTATGGGAAGCTCTATGTTGTTTAATTAACATATACTATTCTAGGATAGACATATTATATCACATGGTTTATCATTATAATTTTTGGCCATTGACATTATTTGAGGTATTAGCAACATGGATTGTTCTCTATTTGACTAAGAATATGGGACTTATTATAGGATATTGACAACAGATTGCAGTTGACTTATATCTCACAGGGCCAGACAGCCATTTGTGTTTTGCACTTTTGTATTACAATATAGGTATATTTTATATATACATTTTATATATACATTTTTCCACATTGATCCAGACTGGGCTTTCATTCAACTAGACTGGCTGAACATCTTTTGTCTAAGTTATTTGAGATTACTTTCTTTTATAGACATAGTTCTATTTGCAGCCTCAGCCTCTTGTGATTCAAATTAATTATTTGGCTTTGTAATACATTTGCTTAGTCGAACCCCTAGTATTTCTGCTTTAGTTATCCACTTCACCATTGTTCATACGGTTTGCTGCAACTTATTGTCATGGATCTTAACAAACTGCTCTCTGGTCTATGTTCAGATAAGGATGATTTAAAAATTTTTGGTATAGGTACTGAAAATACGGAATTGGACAATTTGGTGAATATTGATCCAGTTGACGTTGCGAAGACTTATTTTTCAAATTGGGTAAAGAAATTAAGATGCTCAGAACAAACATTTGGCACAGCAAATTGTTCAAGGCATATCAAGCACAGAATATATCCCCTAGAGGATTGAGATGCAAAATCCAACCACTAGTGGGCACACCTGATGAAACTCTGTTGAAAGACTGGCAACAAGCACAACAGGATGCTGCCATGACTAGAGTTAATATTCTGTCCTCCTTCTATGAGAGAGCAATACAGAATAATATTAAGGAAGTGGAACAAACATGTAGCAATCTTAAACAGTTTGAACAAGTAACTAGTTTTCAGGGTAGTCTAAGCAAATTATCCAAAGAAATCTCAACTTTGGAGAATAGTCTTAAGAATAAGAAATTGCATAAATTTGCCCGGGATAAAGATGATTATGACAAGGGCAAACAATTTGAATCACAAAGAGGTGTGAGGTTTGCTTATGGCACTAAGAATGGTTCCTCTATCGTGAAAGAGACCAAGATCCATTCTTAAAAAGAAAGGGTCCAACTATATCAGTTCTGGTGATGAATCTTCAGCAACAGATACAGAGATAGCCAATACTGGTGATTCCCCAAATGCCAAAGGCAGAAGGATTGAGGCCCCTTTAGGGGAAAAACACAGGGCGGCAGGAAGCACAGGGTAACAAACTTAGAAGAGCTGTTTTTGTCAATAGTGAAGTAAATAATCTATGTAATAATGTTTTAAACATTTCCAAACATGTCTTGACTGATAATCAACATTCCCTATTGAATAAAGGCCTTGGTTTTATACCTGGTTTTTTTATTGATGAAAGTATCCTTGTTTCTGATACAATAGACTTTTGTAGGAAAATTAACCTTAAACTCTTTTTTAGACAACAGGATCAAACTGATAATTCTCAAAGATCATCTGATTTCAGATTCCATAAATCTACATTTAACCCACCTATGGATAAACATGTAGCGGTTTTCCAGCAGGCTGTCATTAAGGATATACACTTTAATTTGGGTTCTGAGGCTACTATGAGGCATAATATGTCTAGGAAGGAACAAATTGCACTTACACAACTTAGAAACAATACAGATATCGTTATTACTTCTGCTGATAAAAGGGAGCGGTGGTGGTTATGGATACTGAGTATTATGTGAATGAGGGTCTTAGACAATTATCAAACCATCATCACTATATGAAAATGGAGATTGATCCCACACCTGGTTTTGCTTCTGAGATTAATGAATTTCTTGAGCAAGCGGTTGACTCTGGAATAATTTCTGATAAAACTAGAACTCATCTAACTGTTAAAGATCCTGCTAAACAACAACTCTATTTACTTCCTAAGATCCACAAATCCATACACCAGCCACCAGGTAGACCAATTGTATCCGGCATCGGGTCACTAACGGAACCCTTATCAGTATTCTTAACCGAAAAATTGAAACCATTATTAACATGTATAAGAGCAAGAATAAAGGATGCAACAGAATTTTTGCAGATTGTCTCCGAATCACAATTAGACCCTGAATGGCTTATGTGCACTCTTGATGTGTCTTCACTTTACACCAGCATCCCTCATTGGGCGGGTCTCCAAGCCTTGGATTATTGGCTTAATAAAACTAATTTATACCCCCCAGGGATGAATACTCTTCTATTGTGTATGGTGGAACATGTACTTATGAAGAATGTCTTCTATTTTCAACAAAACTGCTATTGGCAACTACAAGGCACGGCTATGGGTGCATCCTTTGCACCCATATATGCTGATTTATTTATGGGTTACATTGAGGGTATGATTATATATGATCCCATGCATAATATCTACATACCAGAAATAGATATATGGAGGAGATACCTGGACGACTGTTGGCTCATATGGAAAGGAGGTGTGGAATACCTCAAGGAATGTATTCAACACTTGAATGGGAACATCTGGGGTATCCAATTCACTGTTGAATACAGTCTAAGTGAAATCAGTTATTTGGACGTACAGTTAACACGACAGAGAGATAACACTCTCAGAACATCTGTCCACAGAAAATTTCCACAGTATAACACTCTTTTGCATGCAGAAAGCTTTCATCCCAAACATATTATCAGAAACATACCCAAATCTCAATTTTTGAGGATGAAAAGGATTTGTTCCTCAGTGGATGACTTAAGAAATCACCATACAGATTTGACCAAGAGATTTTTATCTAGAGGTTACTCAACACGCACAATTGAGTCAGCAGTTCAACAAAGCCATGATAAAACCAGGGAGTCTCTTCTCCAATACAACACCAGAACTAATAATCAGGAATCTGATGTATGTAGATTTATTACCACTTTTGGCAGGAATAGTGCCAATCTAGTCAATATAATCAATACCCATTGGAATATACTTAATTCACATACCCTGTTGGGAGATTATCTTGGTGATCGATGTTATTTTTCTTATAGGAAAGGCAAAACATTAGGGTCACTTTTTTCACATTATAAAAAAACAAGGGCTATTGATGACAATCTCAGTCAAAGAACACTCACTGGGGACAAACTTATAGGTATTTACCCATGTGGACATTGCAGCTTTTGCAAATACATCTTTAAAACCACTAGTTTCATGAGTAGGAATACTGGACAAATATACAATATACAATTCTTTGGGAATTGCAGTTCAGATTGGATCATATATCTTGCCACTTGTACATGTCAAGCATTTTATATTGGCCAAACTTCCAGACAGTTTCGTACTAGGATTTCTGAACATCTAGGAGACATTAGAAACAAAAAATTAACTAATGCACTATATAGACACTCCATTAAACATCCCACGGCCAAATTCACATTTACTATCATTGATCACATTATTGGTAATCGATCTTTTAAAACAGGCTGGCATGACATTCTAAATGCCAAAGAAAAGAGGTGGATCATTAAACTTGTGGGGTTATTTCCCCCTAGACTGAATGATAAATTATAACCTTTATTTGTTCGCATTGTGTATGTAGGTTTCTCACTTTATTAAGTTATGGAACTAATTATTTTGCATCCCAGCTCACAGGTTTTTGTCATTGGTATTCAATCATGGATACTTACATATAGAATTGTGTTTTATTTTATTTTATTACTTACAATTATGGGCATAGCAGCCAACTATATTCCTCATGTATTTTCTCATACATTTGTGATGTGGTATATACAGCTTTATTAAGCAATTGTATAATTTATACTTTAAGCATTATGTTCCATTATTTTTCAGTATATTTTTTGTACTGGATTTTTTTGCACTGAATTTACAGGAAGTGATGTCATTCTTATCTACTAATGAATATTATATAAGATGATGCCTAATTGCTTTTGCTTACTGCACTACTGAAGAAAGCCTTGCGGTTGAAACCGGTCTAGTTACAGTCTCAAATAAACTTATTTTGATCTTCCTTGGTGCTGACAAATTTTCTTCTTTGGATCCCCTAAAGTACCTCAGTCTTGATGATGCAGTTGAATTTTTTAATACTACCTTCCTAAGTATCCTTAATTACCATGCCCCCATAAGACTTTCCAGAATGAAAGCACAACCCTCCCCATGGCTACAGAAAACCACTAAGTCAGAAATTAAAAACAGGGATAAAGCCTGGAAGCACGGGCGCAAAACCAAAACCCCCTCAACTAGACAGAAATTCCTAGAACTACGCAATAGAGTTAAAAAGCTAATAAAACAGGACAAATTCCAGTACTACCAGTCTGCCCCAGACTCCTCCCAACACAGCCCCAAACAATTCTGGTCCTCCATAAACTCCCTCCTCCACCCAGGTAAAGTCAGTACTCCTCCTCCAAAATTCCCTCACTCCTCCAAAAATATTGCTACCTTGTTCAACACACACTTCACACAAACCATACTATCACTAGCTAAACAACACAACCCCACTACCCTCCAACCCACACCTTCAGCTAGTAATCTCCCCACTGCCTTCTCTTTTTCTCCTGTACCTACCTCCAACATAAAAAAACTCTTAACTAAACTTAAGCCCACCAAATTAGCAGCAGACAACCTCCCAAGTGAATACCTACAAATTGCAACTGATGCTCTGGCCTACCCAGTATCCATCTTGATTAACCGATCTCTGTCAGAAAGTTACATTCCCACACCGTGGAAAGTATCACATATAATTCCCCTCCACAGAACTAACCAATTACCACCCCATAGCTATTCTCTCTCTCCACTCTCCAAAATACTAGAGAGAGATGCATTACATTCTCCGGTCTCAGGCTGCCTCCTTACTAACAACCTCCTTTCCAATACTCAGCATGGTTTCTGACCAAACCATAGCACCACCACTGCCTTACTCTCCTTTACTAACACTATCCTTCATCATAAAAACAATGGCTATCTCTCCTCTGCTACTTTCCTAGACCTATCTAAATCATTTGACATGGTCCCACACAAACAACTCATCTCTGTCCTCAATAATCTATCCTTCTCTCAATCAGTCACCAACTGGTTTCAGTTACCTCTCTGACCGCCTACAATCCATTGCATGGCAGAATGACATATCTCCCCAACTACCTGTCTCCATAGGGGTTCCACAAGGACCCATCCTTAGACCCCTACTCTTCTCTGTTTTCACCAATAATCTAGCTTCTGCCACCAAACATGGCACACTCATACAATACGCAGATGACTCAACTATCATCTGCTCAGCCCAGTCCCTACCCAAACTGCAAAAAGTCACACAGGAAGCCTTTTCCTCTGTTGAAACTTGGTTATCCGATGCCCAATTAATACTCAATCCAAACAAAACTAAACTAAACTACTCATCTTCCAACCCACCAAACATACTCAAAACAACTCTCACTTTAACATCACAGCAAAAGACAACACCACTATATACCCAACTGAACACACCAAATTGCTAGGAGTGGAAATAGACAATAAACTAAAATTTGACATTCACATATCCATGACCATAAAAAAGTCCACAAAAAACTAGGAGCATTATACAGAAATAAGCAACCTCACCAAAGCAGCAAAGATTTCAATAGCAAATTCCCACCTTATCTCCACCCTACTTTATGCCTCTCCAATATATACCAACCTAAGGCAATGCAATCTAAACAAGCTAGAGACCTGCTACAACAAAATCACCAAATTCGCCACAGGGGCATCCTACCATAGTCAACACTGTCTCTCACTTGCTCAACTGGGATGTCTTGAACTCCCTCACCTCCTTCAATGGTATCAACTAACACTCGCCCACAAACTAGTAAACCATCCACTAAATGTCCCATCCCTCCAGAATCTACTCCAACCCTATCGCACCACCAGACCACTAAGATCCAGCAACAAAATCACTTGCAGATCACTAAAGCCAATAACTCTGCTGGTGAAGCACTATTCTCTTGCGCCATAGCCAAATTATGGAACTCCCTCCCACCCACAATTACCTCCGTACCATCATGCACCCACTTCAAAACTTTACTAAAAGCACCTAAAACATGCTGGCTATGCCCTTGCAACTCCCACTTTAATATCACCCACCCCATCCAACCACTACCTTTCTTTCCACCCCACTAACTACCTTGATTATAGCAAGCTTAGATGCTCATAAGCCTAGTACTTATTATACAGCAGGAACTTCTTATTGTAACATTTGTTAATGTTTGTTATGTACTTCGCAGATAAAGATTCTATTTGTCTACTGATGTATTATGTTCGTCATCTGTAAATATGTTAGTAATTAATTGCTATGTTAGATTGTTAATCGCTATGTAATCCAGTGTAACTACTGTCTGTTTATTTTAACTGTGGAGCTTTTCTCCCCGGGCCTCCGCTGAAAATGGACTTACGTCCAGTCAGACACTCCCGGTCAACAAATGTAAATAAATAAAATAAATAAATAACGGTCAAACTCTGGACTTCAACAGCTAAGAAGCAATTTATCGTGAAAGATATAGTGAGGTGGGAAAAGCATACGAAGGTACCACAAAGTATATAAAGTCTGGATTCATGCTACTGTGCTAACCACAGTACAGCCAACGATGGAGAAAGTGTAGCAAAGAGTCTGCCACATAGCACTCAACTTTTACTTCCAGAATTAATGATGAAGCAAACAACAATGAAGAAGGCCTAAAAACTAGGGGCACCTTTTAAATATGTATACTATTAGTTTAGGACTTCAAAAACAATGTCCAGTTTTAGCAGGGAAGGAGCATACAGTTGGGACAAATGTAAAGTTGTTCCTCTGCCAATACACCAATATAGCAAACTTTAAGCAAAAGGAAAGGCAAAATGGTGGGTCATGCTAGGTGGGAGGTGGATGGATGCAGTGTTTCCAGGCCTAGCATGGGACTCATGCCAAATAAACTAGATAGAGGTAGGAACAGACCAGATACGGGTCCAAGATTTTACAGTTATTTAGCTAGTTATTTGCTATTTGAAGTTAGCAAAGTGTATTATCTTTCTTTAGGTGCTGTAATTTGGCTGCTGAGCTGATAAAATAGGATAGGGACATCCATTTGTACTAACAGGATCCTATGTCTAGGAAGGGATGGGTTGCTAGATAACCAGATAAAAGAAGAGATGAGATCAAGTAGTCAAAGTCTCATTATGTCTCCCATGGGGGGATTACTGTACAGCCTTACTATTTCCCAACTAGAGGTGCAGTTCCTTAATATAGTAACTGCAAATTGCAGTCTGCAGCAGATGGTTGAGGGGATAAGGGCAGGGGTGCACATGTCTGTGTCACATCATTTCACAAATGCACTAGAAGCTCGCACATGTCTCACATTTCACAAACGCAATAGAAGATAGGAAGCTTGCACGTCTCACATTTCACAAATGCACTAGAAGATAGGAAGCTCGCACATGTCTCACATTTCACAAATGCACTAGAAGATAGGAAGCTCGCACATCTCACATTTCACAAATCAACTAGAAGATAGGAAACTCGCACGTCTCACATTTCACAAATGCACTAGAAGATAGGAAGCTCGCACATCTCACATTTCACAAATGAACTAGAAGATAGGAAGCTTGCAAGTCTCACATTTCACAAATGCACTAGAAGATAGGAAGCTCACACATGTCTCACATTTCACAAATGCACTAGAAGATAGGAGGCTCGCACATCTCACATTTCACAAATGCACTAGAAGATAGGAAGCTCGCACATCTCACATTTCACAAATCAACTAGAAGATAGGAAACTCGCACGTCTCACATTTCACAAATGCACTAGAAGATAGGAAGCTCGCACGTCTCACATTTCACAAATGCACTAGAAGATAGGAAGCTCGCACACATCTCATATTTCACAAATGAACTAGAAGATAGGAAGCTTGAACGTCTCACATTTCACAAATGCACTAGAAGATAGGAAACTTGCACGTCTCACATTTCACAAATGCACTAGAAGATAGGAAGCTCGTGCATGTCTCACATTTCAAAAATGCACTAGAAGATAGGAAGCTCACATGTCTCACATTTCACAAGTGCACTAGATGATAGGAAGCTCGCACGTCTCACATTTCACAAGCACACTAGACGATAGGAAGCTTGCACATGTCTCAGTAATATAATTGCATAATACATTAGAGGACAGAGAGCTCAGCAGGTTGTCTCATGGTGACACAGACTCTGCCTTTCCTCTGCCTTGTTACTGGCCTCAAACCACAATGCCAGTAAAGGTAGATATTGCAGTTCCCTATAAAACTGGTCTGCTCTAAAGGGCTTGCTGCAATCTTAATAGTGTATGTCACCACCAGCCACCCAAAAAGGAAGCTTAACAGTAGATTTCTGAATCCAACAGACAAATAAAATGAGTTATACTTTGCAGAACCCAGAAAGTTGGTCTACCATCAGTAGCTTGCTACATTCTTAACAGTATGCATCACAATACCCCCAACAGTAAATTCAATGGCGGGTATTTGAGACAAGCAGAAAAAGAGAACAGCAGTTAGACTTCACTTGTCCGTAGAAAGCTGCTCTGCTCTCAAGAGCTCCTCCGTAGAAAGCTGCTCTGCTCTCAAGAGCTCCTCCGTAGAAAGCTGCTCTGCTCTCAAGAGCTCCCTGTAATCTTGCTGGTAAGTGCTGCTTCTGACTGCTAATACGGCTTTTGTTTTCTTGTTTGTTTATTTGTTGCTTGGAGTAGTAAAACACCCTGTTCAACCACTTCCTTGGCCACGTGGCAAATGCAACAGCAGCTAAAAATAAACAAATAATCAATGAACTTAAACAACAATCAACAAATGAGAAGTAAATATATTAACATACATAATACATATTCAAGAATAGCAGTCAAAAATTAACATGACAAAAGACATTTAAATAAAGTTATGATGAATAAATATTATACACAGACTTTTATAATATACAAGAAATGCTCACTATCAGTCATATTATTGCATTCCAAGGAGTGGCAGAGATGAGCACATTTCAAAGTTTGAAATTGACATGTGATCCAATATCTCTGAAAGAGACATATTTGTACTCCTGAGCCAGGTGTGACTACTGGAAGTAGTGCTGATTTGCTATTACAAGTATGGTATAAAAATAAGACTGGGATTCATAGACAGGTGCTGAACAGGTGAACTTTGCTGCATGAGGTCGCTCAGGTAATCAGACTATATTAGGCATTCAAGTTTATTATAGTTCTTAAATTCCTAAGCACTTCACAAACCCAGACAGAGAATAATAGCAATTACAATAATATCAAAATGAATATTAACTAATTGAATGAGATCAATTTACAATAAAAAAATTCATGATAATCATAAATTTATAAAGCAAAATATAGCAAGTGGTAGCCACATAAATATGATAAAACAGTATGATATCACAGAATTAAAATTCTTAACATGTCCGTATTACACTAAGTTTCAAATACCTGCCCATCCAAACAATAACACTTGACTCAAATAATCTGCCAAGAAACCATCAGCTATAAGTCCATGAACATTTCAAATGCTAGCCAGTTCAAAAATATAAAACAGAACAGTTCAAAGCTTTAATGCCTTTTAAAGCAGATTCCAACACTCCACAATTAGCCATCCGCAACAAATAAAACTCAAAAAGCAGTACGCTGAATGGCTGTTAACCATGAAGAGGAAATGTCAAAGCAGTTGGAGCACAGCAGTGACTGAATTCGCTGTCAGTAAGCACCAGTGAGAGAGCAATGTGCGGTGTGGTAAAGGGCAGTATAAGGTGACAATGTGTTGTGTTGCCTTAGGATTGCCTACACATTGCACAAGGCTGCTACATGTACTAGTTACCAGTGAACTCTGAGTTACACATCTGATGTCTGTGAGTCCTGGTCTAAGAACTGACAACAACGTGGCTCAAACGTAAGAAAGGAAAATACTTATTCCATCCCCACCCCAGCAAGGTTCATTAGTACACGCACTGCTTTTCTTCTCATTCCCATAAACTGCTCTCTTAGCTAAATAGTTTGGATGTGGGTTTACCAGTACTATCCCCTGCCATCTGTTGTAGTAAATTGTAGTAAATATAATTTCCAGAATGTGTGTTTTCTATTTTTGAGCATAACTTATTTCAAATTAGACCCTTTGGTGTTTTAGTCAGGAAAATCAACACTGTACTTACGGAATAAGATGGACTTTACCTTTGATACTGGTTGGCAGCAACAGATTTTTTTTTAAACTTGCTCAGGATCTGTCTGCTCATTTCCATATTGTTACACTCAGCTTCATATTACTCCCCTACCTACCCCTATCCCGCTCACCTCACCGCATCATTTTGTGTTTACCCTGCTCCACTCAACTCATCTAGATTCAATAATACCCCATCATTTGATCTAGCATACAAGCAATAAATAGGTATATTCTACCTCAGCCAAACATTATCTGCTCTGATTCTGTTTGAGCAGATCACTGCGTTACCCATTGAGGTTACAAAGTCCCACCACTGGTAGCACCCGTTATTTGATTACTCTTATCCTTCTGTGACAACAGATGCAACCAGTAATTAACTCCATCTTCCCAACTATTGCCTTATGTGTCAGTAGACATGAGCACAGTGCAGCCCCATCTCTTAGGTTTGCTCTCTCTGCTTTAAATCTATTGATGGCAGGAATGACAATCAATCATTGTAAGCCTCATCTTGCCTAGTATTACTCTCTTCTACCCTTTCATGCTTTTAGTAGCAGCAATGGCAAACATTACATTTCAGGTTCACTAGTACTGTAGTCTCTCAGCTTCCTACTTTCATGTCTTAGCTGGCCGCAAAATATAGAACAGTCCAATCTTCTTTAGTATTTTCGTCCCAGCTGTACCCCTTTTTTACTTTGGTGATGGCACAGGCAAGCATAGTGCAGACCCCTGTTCCCTAGTATCTCTTTCTCACCTGCAATTCTTCCTTTCTTCAATGGCAACAGAGGCAAGTATATTACAGTCCTATTGCCCTTAATATTGTTTTCTCAGCTAAATCCTTTCCTGCCTTTGGTATCAGAAAGGGCAAACACACTACTATCTGCCTTCATGTCTTAGTAGACAAGTCGGGTAAGTGCAGTAAGGCCCCACCTTCCCTAGCTTTATTCTCAACTGTTCCCCTTCTCATCTTTCACAGCAGCAGAAGCAAAGAAAGTACACCTCACCTTCACCTTGTATTGCTCTTCATCACACCACTCATTCTCTTTTGGTAGTCCTTGCTGTCAGCGAAGCCAATCACTGCTATTCTCTAACTGCACTTACATTTCCTCTGCATGGTCAAGAGCCTTTCTGCTTCATCATCCCACAAACTTCCTACTGCTGTACACTTCCTCAAAACTTACTTTTGTGTTTCACCATCCAACAAACCCACAAACTTCCCTTAGCTGTACACTTTTTGATACTTACTTTTGTATGACACTTACTTTTGATGACAGCTCCTACAAATGACAGCTCAACTTTAGTAATAATTGAAAGTATTTATAACAAGGTGCTAGAAGTGTTTTAATAAACTGAGTTTGCTGCATTATGTCATGGTTACTATTTGTTTTATTTTGTTGTAATATAGCTTACCTTTAATATGCCAGACTTAGGTGTGTAGTTACCTGCTTCTCTGTATCTTACTTATGCTTCATACTCAACTTATTTTCTTATTAGAAGCTTTCTTGGAAGTTGTCTAACTTTCTTACGTTGTCTAATACTCTTTATATAACATCTCCATAGTTAGACTACCAAACACTGATGTTTTCCAAACTTCTCATTCAAACCACCAAGTTAGTTTGGACAAAGGCTTGTAATTGCCCCTTACATTCTGAACAAACACCATATAATCCATATTCATCTTTTCTAGGACTATCTTAAACTGGGCAATACCCTCAAAACATTAACAAAATTAAACATCCCCTCTCAAATAGTGAGATATGGAGATATTCAGACAAATACAGGTCCAATATTCAACAATAAAACAGATCAAGGGCCCCATATGAATCTGGCTAAAGGTCTCACAATTGTATTGCTTAATATTGATAATCTTAATAATAAATGGACCCAACAAAAGACTCTGCTGTTTATAGAGAAATCTGGTATGTGGCAATAACTGAAACACAGTTAAAGGACAATTTCTGTTATTCACACTATATCAAACACAACTATAACCTATTTATAGATGAAAGATCTAGAATAAGAATATGTGCTGTTATAAAATAATTTTATTTTTGTTAAGAAGTAGTATATTAAAGAAATAAGAACATCCAATTCGGAGAATGGCACAGCACACCTAAATGGATTGCAGTGCCCCTAATTCTGAGTAGTATCCCCAGTCCCCACATTGGAATTAAAAGTGTGCTACCCCATCCAGCTTTTCTCTTCTAGAACAAACCCTAATAGATATGTTTTACAAGAGGTCCAAAAGGAACACCATAATTCTTGGAGATTTTCATGGAAATGCTGCAGAACAACAGCATCTCCAGTTAAAAATACTAACACGTTATGCCTCTAGAACAAATAGTTAAATGACCTGCTTAGACTAATATCATCAAAGGTAACAACTCCTTATTAGGCATATTCCTGACAGCACAGCCAGTAGCCACTTCAAGCACATATGATTATTGGGTATCTTTGCACTAGAGTTGCCCTCCTTCTACTTTGCCTTATAGCCTCAGTAGTCAGAAAATCCTTCAATCTAGCACAACTGAGTTCTACAGGTATCTCATCCAGGTCAAAAGAAATGATGGTCCCAATGTACTCAGCACTAATCAGACCAATTATAGGAGGCAATGACCTATTCCTATGTACCTGTCCAAGAACAACATCCAGCTAGAAAGATCCCTGTGTTTCCCAACAGAAGATGTTACTGGTGTAAAGTACTCTGACAACTAAGATTGAGGTGAAGCACTGTCCTTATACTCGGCCTCTTAAACACTCTTACTTGGTGATCTATGCCTTGCATTTCATGACATGAAGGAGCCCACCTCCTTGATTCTATGCCTTGCATTTCATGACATGAAGGAGCCCACCTCCTTGATTCTATGCCTTGCATTTCATGACATGAAGGAGCCCACCTCCTTGATTCTATGCCTTGCATTTCATGACATGAAGGAGCCCACCTCCTTGATTCTATGCCTTGCATTTCATGACATGAAGGAGCCCACCTCCTTGATTCTATGCCTTGCATTTCATGACATGAAGGAGCCCACCTCCTTGATTCTATGCCTTGCATTTCATGACGTGAAGGAGCCCACCTCCTTGATTCTATGCCTTGCATTTCATGACATGAAGGAGCCCACCTCCTTGATTCTATGCCTTGCATTTCATGACGTGAAGGAGCCCACCTCCTTGATTCTATGCCTTGCATTTCATGGCGTGAAGGAGCCCACCTCCTTGATTCTATGCCTTGCATTTCATGACGTGAAGGAGCCCACCTCCTTGATTCTATGCCTTGCATTTCATGACGTGAAGGAGCCCACCTCCTTGATTCTATGCCTTGCATTTCATGACATGAAGGAGCCCACCTCCTTGATTCTATGCCTTGCATTTCATGACGTGAAGGAGCCCACCTCCTTGATTCTATGCCTTGCATTTCATGACATGAAGGAGCCCACCTCCTTGATTCTATGCCTTGCATTTCATGACGTGAAGGAGCCCACCTCCTTGATTCTATGCCTTGCATTTCATGACGTGAAGGAGCCCACCTCCTTGATTCTATGCCTTGCATTTCATGACATGAAGGAGCCCACCTCCTTGATTCTATGCCTTGCATTTCATGACATGAAGGAGCCCACCTCCTTGATTCTATGCCTTGCATTTCATGACGTGAAGGAGCCCACCTCCTTGATTCTATGCCTTGCATTTCATGACGTGAAGGAGCCCACCTCCTTGATTCTATGCCTTGCATTTCATGACGTGAAGGAGCCCACCTCCTTGATTCTATGCCTTGCATTTCATGACGTGAAGGAGCCCACCTCCTTGATTCTATGCCTTGCATTTCATGACGTGAAGGAGCCCACCTCCTTGATTCTATGCCTTGCATTTCATGACATGAAGGAGCCCACCTCCTTGATTCTATGCCTTGCATTTCATGACGTGAAGGAGCCCACCTCCTTGATTCTATGCCTTGCATTTCATGACATGAAGGAGCCCACCTCCTTGATTCTATGCCTTGCATTTCATGACATGAAGGAGCCCACCTCCTTGATTCTATGCCTTGCATTTCATGACGTGAAGGAGCCCACCTCCTTGATTCTATGCCTTGCATTTCATGACGTGAAGGAGCCCACCTCCTTGATTCTATGCCTTGCATTTCATGACATGAAGGAGCCCACCTCCTTGATTCTATGCCTTGCATTTCATGACATGAAGGGGCCCACCTCCTTGATTCTATGCCTTGCATTTCATGACGTGAAGGAGCCCACCTCCTTGATTCTATGCCTTACATTTCATGACACGAAGGAGCCCACCTCTTTGATTTCTTGCATCCTCACAAGACAAATAAATCACTATGAAGTTCAACATCCACCAGATGTATTTGTCACAGCTGATATATACACCCTGTATTCAGTAGTCCCCCATGATATAGGTCTAGCTTGGTTTAGAGACATGCTTTATGGATCCCAGTTTTTGCAGGGAAAGTATGTGGATTCAGTATGTGACTCCAGAAATAGTCCCTGAAAACGACTTCTTTTTCTTTGATGGTGAGTTATTTAAACAGGTATCAGGAGTAGCAATGAGGACCACATCAGCCCTGATGTTTTGCCAACCTTGTCCTTTACAAATGGGAAAAGGACACAAAGGTTTTATCATCACAAGTGGCTAGTTTCATTAAAATATATACCAGATTTTTTATGACATTTTTATTGTGTGGACTGGTACTGTGGATGAACTGCTTATAAGAATTATTTAAACACATCTGCCACTTATGTAATGTTCATATATAATTCTTCTTAGAATCTTATTGTTTTTTTGGATGTGGAACTTATCAAACATCAGGATGAAAGAGGAATATCTTCTAATGTGTACAGAAAAAAGCAACTCCTACCTACATTTCACTAGCAATCACCCACTCTGGCTAAAAGGAATGTAGTGAAAGGGCAGTTTGTAAGGCTTTCTAGGATAATATCAAATTATGACTTGTATATTAAGTAGTGTAATTTTTTGAAAAATGCTGTAGCTATGGGGAATACAACCAGTTTGGAAGATGCTATTACTACAGAGGTGGCTACCATACCTGTCAACATATTAATGCAATAAATCTGGGCAAAGCTATAAATTATGGTGAGAGAAAGGCCCAAAAATATGGATAGTTTTTAAATATTGCTCATATAAACTTAGAAAGTTGATAGAATAACAGGGTTTGTATTAGCATGAATTTTCTAAAAAGTATGAAGTCTGAAACTCAAATATCTATCATTATTTTATGACTTCAATCCTCAATGATTTGCCAGAAATCTAAAAATGTTATAAGGAACAGATAAGAAATATGAGGCAAAAATCTGGCCATTTTTTTGAAAATCTAGAGAGTTGAGAGGTATTTTGACTACTAGGAAACCTACCGATTTTGTACCTGTCTTTTTGTTTGGCATGAATAGGATAAAGGATGAAAGCACAGGGCAAGAATAGTCTAAAGCACTCTTTCTAGAAATTTCCACTGATGTGATGATAGTATTACAAAATAATATTAGACAACATTGGCCTATTATAAAGTTGAGTGCAGACATAAGTAACAGACTTGGCTTAAGACCACAGCTTGTTAAATCTGATTGTAATTTGAAACAGCTTTTTGAACCAAAAACGCCCACAGTTGGAAAAAAAACACTTATTGTACTTGGAATGTTAAGTGTGGGGCAAGCAAGCAATTTAGGTTTATTAATGCAGGCACTTTTGTGTCTGTTGGAGGTAAACCTAGGATATTTTCTTGCAAAGTTTGGTACAATTGCATCCCCAAGGGAGTGGTATATATAGCAACCTGTTTATCCTGTTTTGCCTTTTGTATAGAAAAAAGTGAGAAAGGTCTCAAAGAAGAACAATTGTCAGCACATTTATGTTATTAAATGCAGGATAAGAACACTGCCTTAACTAGACATGGAAGTATGCCCTGATTTTAAAAAGTTTGGATTTTTTATAATACTGGAAAAAGTTAAATGTAACATCTGAGGAGCGGATTGATCTTATTTGTTACTAAGGAGGGAGTTGTTTTGGAAAATGACTTTGAATGCTGACCATCCACCAGGTATTAATGACACTACCTCTGTAACTTGTTTGTTTAAATATAAGCAAATGAATATAAAGTAGTTGCATTTACATAACACATCATGTGACTGTTCACTAATGTAAGCAACTATGTCTTGCTACGTTTATTAATCTGAAGAAATCTGTATTCTGAACAGACAAAAGCACTCAGTCTTATTAGTTAAAGGTTTCTGTGTTGGATGGAATTTGCCTGGTGTTTTGATCTTCATAAAATAATTAGCTCCACAAACACTATATCTTAAGATTTAAATTCCCATGGATTATGAATAAAACATACTAGTGGGACAGGTATAGTACACAATATTTACACTGTCTCAGGAACAAACTTCCCATGCATGTAAAACAAAGTGATACCCTCACATCCTTCAGAATGAACCATTATTATTGGGTGGACATCCATAAATTCATTCCAGGCATGACCTGTTTTGCCCTTCTAGAAGTGAGTGGTACACCACAATGTAGGTATTAGCAAGGTGCATATGGCTCATGATTTCCATGCCCTTCCAGTTCCTATGAAACTGTGATTGCATGATTGTGTGACAAATGTATCTCATCGCTACATCCAGCTATTAATCTTATCTAATAATATAAGTTACTACCTCCTAATGCATCGATCTGATCATCCAAAACAAGGCCACTCTCTCAACAGGATGTTATGTGGTAGATCTTTTCCTGAAACCATAGAATATGACCTTCTCAAGCACTTGTGCCCTATAGACTGGGAATTCACTCTACCAAGAATACAATCAAGAACTTGCCATGTCTGTTATTAACACTCATTTCCCGCAGTTCAAGACTACCTCTTCCCCATTAAGCACAGTTATGTTAGAAATAGAAAATGCGCTTGGTTTAACACAGCTATCATAATCCTAATCAAACAGGTGCGTGCATTCTGCAGGAGTTGGAAAATAAGTCTGAAAACCAACAGAGTACACTAAACTTTATTACAACTCAGAAAAATGTGTAACATTGTCACAAAGGCAGCTACTCAACATATTTCAGGGACAAACAAAATGCTTTAACATCATCTCCAAAACATGTTTGAAAAGCTATACAATAATTGACAGGTCAGATAAAAGACAAATCCTTCAGCTCTTTAATTCTTGCTAGCTTATTTATTAATGAGTATAAAAACTTTATAACATTCAGGGTTACATCCACTGATAGCCACACTACCCTAAATAATACTGTACCCCCTACATACATGGGTCCTAAACCCCACATTTCTAACAGCACCCATTGCAAAACTCTTCCAGCATTTCACTTTCAAGAGACACAAGCAAAACTGATCTGTAAAATGTTAGAAAAATTGACAAAAAAACTTGTGATATGCTTAGTAAATGTCACCTTGCAGTCTTTAAAATATTACTAAACACATCTCAAAACCTGTAGTCTATTTCTTCAGTCATTAACTTACAACATGAATAATCCCAACATGTTTTTGTCATCGCCTTGCCTAAACTACTCCCCACAACAAAGTCTTTAGACCAGTTGCCACCATTGACCCCCATTGCCAATATCCTCAAGAAAATAAAAATATAGACTCCTTATGGACAACGCAGCATGGCAACTCTCTACAGACAACACAGCATGGCTTCCAAAATAGCTTCATCACTATGACAGCCATCTACATAGTCTCAGAAAAGAGTTATAACAACTTAAATAATGGAGTGTTTATCTGCAGTATTTTACAGGCAGGACATATGCATTTGAATAAGCTCACTATTCCTCATCATTGCAAACAGTTGAAAAATACCATTGACCCAAGCAGCAAATCTTGTTTCCAAATCTACTTTTCTAATGGAAGCCATCAGAAGTGCAGACACTGAATTCTTGTCTTGTGGAGTCCAACAAGTTCAGCAGTAGGACCAATGTTGTTTCCTTATCTTTACTGAGATAAGCTAAGGCTTGCTCACTCAGAACTTCAGCATGTACACTGATAATCTGCTGTTACTCAGCTCAGGTGATCCTTCTATTGCTCTAGAACTCTTAACTGTAAGTAGTTTTCATTTCTTTTTTATACTAGATCTCAGGGAAGAAATTATCCCTTAACCCTAGTCTGAAAAAGCCTGCAATAAAAGCACTAATTTCACATTTTTTAATAAATGTTCTTATGTTCTTTTTTATGTTTGTTGGTATTTTTTTCCATGTTTAATTTCTCTAAATTCTACTGTCCCTTAAAAAAAATCATACCAAAACAGCAGTTGGTTGTCTATTTCAGTTAAGATTCAAAACTACTTATACCTGATACAAGCAAACCCTTGGTAAAAACTGTTCATTTGCCATAGCTAAAATATGGCCTACTTTAATAGCCTTTCAGTCTGCCGCCAATACAAGAATGTGGCAAAGCACTGTGAACAAGGTTTGAATATTTATTTTTCTGGTAGAACACAGAACCTATCATTACACCCTACTACAGAAACTTTGCTAGCTTCTAATGTTAGCAAGAGCTACATTATTTCTTGTTACAATCCTATTCAAAAATATATTTACATCATTGTCAACCACTGTTCTCTTAAACTGCATGTGACGATTGGGGAGAGATGGGTGAAGGCTGCCAGCCTAGTCAAATAGAATTTGATATATAATTCTGGCATTTGTAAATAAATGTAAAACACAGGCATGTTTTCTTGATAATAAATGTAAAATACAGGCATGTTTCTTGAGTGTAAAGAATACTGTGAAATGTGGAACTGCAAAATAAGTGACAACATTGCACTCTACTGGCCCAGTGAAGCATGTTGTGATCCTTTCATATTAGAATTCGACTCCAGTGCGGCTGGATGAAGGTTTCATGCCCATTGTTTTAAGGCTAAAGTTTATGACCAGAATTTACATACGGAAGGTGCTTTATTGCTCTAGTTTCTGTTAGAATATACATGTGAAATGCCTTGTATTGTTGTAAGTTTCTGAGGAGGTGTTAGATTGCTAAATAATGCAGTTTGTGGCCTGAGAACTCAGGCCAGGTGTTAAGATGATGCAATATGAACACTGGGAAAACCTAAGTGTCAAAAATGATGTCATTTTGGGAGGGTCTTAGAGACATGTTTGTTAGTAATGTTTAAATACCATTTCTCACAAGTGACTAGAGAGCATTTTGATTTTGATATCCAACTTTTCAGCACTCTGCCATGTGCTCACATGTAGTTTTAGCACTGTGATTTCTTGTAGGAATAGTTAAAGCTAGTAAAGATTAATTATGTATTTCTCTGTGAAATCAGACCTGTCCTACTGTATTATTTTAGGTTTCTGTGTGATCTTTGAACTCTTAGATATCTCTGTGGTGTAATAGTTTTGTTTTATGTTTTAATTATTTATTATTAAATATTTTTAAAACCTTCTACCTGTGGCTGATTTGTGTAGAGACAAGCTCTAGAGTACATTGCATATTTATAGAGGTTATTGTAATAGGCCACTCTAAAGTAAGCCTAGACTGACTAGTCACATTACCATTGAATACAAATATTGCACAGTAATAACTGAACACCCTTTTAAGGGCCTTTTAGTAGCTGATATTATTAGCTGGGTGGTGGCAGTCATTACTACCATATAGTCTGGGCAGAGGGGCACAGCTGGAGAATCTGTGTCAGCCTTTCCCAGGAGTGTCTGTGAAGTTGTATAAATATTTATCTCAAAGTGTGTGTGTGTGTGTGTGTGTGTGTGTGTGTGTGTGTGTGTGTGTGTGTGTGTGTGTGTGTGTGTGTGTGTGTTGTGTCAGCTACTTGGGCAGGGACATGAAGCATTGGTTGGACAGAGAGGGTACTGGAGGTTTTGGCTTGCCCAGCTACACTGAGACCTGGACCCTATAGCTGTGCCAGTGGGGAGTCTTATTGGGGACCTGGTGAGCAAGGGAACAACCAGCCCCAGACTGACTGTGATCTATGTGTGCACTTAAGGGAAATTATACTTTACTGTGTGTATTAGTTATCCTTTTTTCTTCTATGAGACAACCTCCCTGATGTAAGTGGTGAGGATTGAGGCTCCTTGATTGCTGGGCCAGGGCACGGTCGTCAGACTGCAATTTAAAATATATTCACTCAAGAGTAATGCTGGACACACACTCTCACACGTATTAAACCCTAAATTGTTTCAGTCTTAGGTGAGATAGCCCTCAGTAATATGGGGCCTGCACTCTGGGAACAGTTCACCACAGAAGTTTGAAACCAAAAAGATTGCATTATTTTAAGCCAAATTAAAGAAACATCTCTGCAAACAGCATGAATGAAAATGCACCAGAAATAATGGAAAGAACAAATAAAAACAAAAGATTTACTGACCAAACTTAAGACTTAAGATGGGGACAAAAAACTAAATTATTCTCTAAATGTTACACTGCAATTGTCTGTAAGTAAAAAGGATTACCTGTTGTGCATTAAATAAATGTAAGCGTATGTTATAATGCTTATACTGCCTTTGAAACAGAATGTATATGAATGAAAATTTTGCTACTTGCATATACCTTTGCTGTTCTCTGCTTTATGTCTGTAATTTGTTGCTGCCTGCACTCTACAAAAATATTTGCTTACAATGTTGTATTATGCACTGATCTCAGGTCATAGCTGAAAAGAGTCTGTGGATCATTCCACTCTACACCCAGTTAATACATACACACATACATATATAAATAAATAAATACATTCATGCATACATAAGTCTGGGAGGTGAGGATCATAAATAAACCTGTAAGACAGAAATCTTACCTCTAAGTCCCTTGATGGTCAGCATATAGGGGGTGGGTGTAGGAGACTGAGAAACCATACAAATCTAAACTCACTGGAAGACTGAAGGATTCCGAAGCAAGAAAGTTTAAAAATGCTCTACGTTGTCTTCTCTGATGACAGTCACAGGATTTAAATGGTGTCTCACAGACAGAAAGTGGTAACAACAGCAAAATTTAGTTAAATACAGTATTTCAAAATCATGCTTTTGAAGCAGTCTTCTTTTAACTCACTTTTGTGGAAAACAGAATAAATATATATTACCTAATATTAATATTTTCTTTGCATTTCACATGGTATTTACTGATTTATCTTATTAGACATAACGACCCACCTATAAATCAGTATGCATATTATACATGTTTGTACAAGGCAGAACAATAATCTGTCTTGGACTGCTGCTTTTCTCTGTATTCAATGGGATGGCAAGAAAAGTACTAATAAAAATATTGTGTGTGAATTGAAAAGCTTGTGTAATTTTGTTACATATTGTGTAAGTATGGTTTGGGATGTGATTCAGAAAGCTGGCACTCACTGTGTAAGCTAGGCACTCTCCATGTAAGTGTGTGAGTGTGGTATGAGTCAGAATGATTGGTGCACACGCTGTAAGTCTAGTACATGAGGTTGTATTACGGGCCAGTGTTAGAAGTACCTAACTGTAAGCCCTTGGGATGATCACCTACTGAGCCACTTTTCCTTCTTGTATACCCTTAGCAGTCATTCCCAGTGCAGCATGTGTCAGAATAATAACTTATTTGCAGTTTAATAGTCAGATGCCCCCTCTGCTTACTCCCTTGTCTTCTAATCTCAGCTGGGCATTTCTCCAGCTCCCCGTCAAAAAGGAGCTCATCACTTTCTGATTGTTATGACTGAGATTCAGTCTCATGTTTGGCACACAGCTCTACTCCTGAATCTACCACAATTCCAATCAACTCTGAATAGGTACAGCCTTGGGGAGAGTTTGTGTCCCCAACCCTGTAAGTATCTTCAAGACTGATTGTGTGTGCTGTTCACATGCTGAGATCCATGTTGTCTCTATTATTGTCTGTAAGGACACATGTAGGAATGTCATCAAACACTGCCACTTACTGACTCTCCAGACTGTCTTCTCAATACAGGAAAATTTCAGGCAGTGGTGCTTGAAATGAGGTGCCCCCCCTCCCACACACACACACACACACACACACACACACACACACACACACACACACACACACACACACACACACACACTGTCTTCTCAGTGACGTGAACTACCTGTTCAAAAGGTGATCCTCACTCCCTATTGAAGACTTAACAACGTCTGATATTGTTTTTGCCTTGTCTCGTTAGTCTGCTTTTCCACCACGTGGGTGAAAACCTGTCTTTGTGCAGTACACACTTCACTACTACAGTAGATATATAACCCACCAATAAAGGCATGTCTTGTTTTGTTTCCAGTACTCCTCACTTTTAAGTCCCTAGCCATGCTTAGTAGATAGTTTGGTGGAGAAGTTCTCTGTGTGATTATAGTTAAAAGATTTTAGCTTAGTATCCCAGAATACTGAGTTCTTTGTGAATCAGTCATTGTATCTGGGTGCACTGCTGGACATTTAGACATTGCCTTTCATGCCCATCTTACTAATGGCGGCATACTTCTTATCTGCTAACTAAACCTTTGAAATATATCTTCCCTGTAAACAATCAAAACACTATCACTTAAAAAAAATCTCTTGTTACCTATCATCCAAAACTCAATACATCTAAAACCTTCCTTTATCTAGGAAAACATATGTTCAAATATGAATTTGACCAGCTGTATTCCAGCAGTTAGATTGTGGCCTTTGCCCTACTTACATGTCTCTCACAAAATACACCTAATTCTGCTACCAAGTCTCTGTTAGTTTTACCAGCCATTTTATTAATTTCTTTAAATGTTTTCCAATTTGTTTCAGATGTTTATTTAAAGGGGTCACATGCATTGTTGCCTCACAGCAAGAGGTTCTCCTGTTCGATTCTCAGCTGGAGTGCCTTCTGTGTGGAGTTTGCATGTCCTCCCCGCGATCGAGTGGCCTCCGAAAGACATGCGCGAATGGGTATGCCTTCGCTGAAGGTTGGGCATTGGGCTGGCAACTCGGCACCATAAAAATCTACTGCCAATCATTAGCGGACCAGAGTTCCACTGTGGCGAACCCTAACCAAAAAAAGCCGAAAAGACAAATAACATTTAAAGGGGTCACATGGTCTTGACTTTAACCTAGCCAGTCATATCAGACAGTTCCCCTAAAACATACTTTGCTTTCCAAACAAATAGGGGAAATTACAATCCAAATCCTGTATCCCTGTTATAGTGACACTTTAAAAACTAGCAAAATTATCTCTGTTTATAATAAGACAAATATTTAGGACTTATTTTGGCATTCTCAATACGGCTTTTACTCATAACGCTCATATATCGCTGAAGAAATGTGTGGTGTTTTTCTCTTATGTTTGTGCACTGACTCTTTTTCTTCCATCACGATCAGCTCATGCTGTCTGTCCCTCTCACACTATATGAATTCAGCCTGTCTCTGTATCATTTCAACCTTTGACCTCTCTATGGTTCTGCCTTAAGTTGTGTTGCTTTAATCTCCATCCTGTGCATTAGTTTATTAATACCACCTTACCCACCTGCTGTCGCTAGTTACCATCTGGACTTTGGGACTGTGGCTTCTTGTCCTAAAAGGCTTCAAACATGTCTTCTTTTTGCAGTAGCTTCCTAGTCTTGGGGGACAAGACATGAAATCTCTCTTATCTTAAGTTATACATTTTTGTTATTACTAACATATACAATACATATAATCAGAAGGAAAATGAGAGTCTTGTTTTTAGATACTGGCTGTCATGGGGAGAAAATGAAGTTATAAAATGACAGAGAGCTTGGTAAAGATTATTGATGCAAGGTGAAAAAAAATGTTTACTCACTTAAGAAATGAGCTGACTAGATGTTTCACTTGTCAAACTCCTTTCATGTCATTTGTATACAACTGTACGAAGCTGGCACAAAAACAGAGTCAACCTCAACCAGGAAAAACCTTAAAGTGGCCACTGGTCGACTGTTTTTATTTTCTCTTCAGATTAATTTACTGCAAAGTGGTAAACAATGAAAGACCAGTCTTGAATATGATTTTGTTGATAAATCCTTTCATATTAACACAATAGCTGCCACTTTGTAAACAGGCACCAGTAAACCTATACTGTACAGGGATTTCGATTGTGGAATTCCTTAAGGGTTCAAAGGAAAGAGTAACATGAAATTCAATACGAAGCCAACAGCAATAACTAACTGCCAGGTATTATAAAGTATAAATACAAAGACAGCGAAATGAGTGTCTGACTAAAGTTACGAATGAGGGCTGTTTGCTTTGCTGTAAAAAATGAAAACAAAAAGCAATTAAGACGTTATTTAACCTCTCCGTGTTGTATGATGCCCTGGAATGTTGCAAGTGCAGTCAGTCTAGATGGTAACACACCAATACCTTTCAAAGTTTCTAGGTTTGATACTGCTAAGTGCTTTATTCAAGTAACAATTTGTAACTTTGAACAATATTTGTCATTTTATTTCACTATCAAAGGCCAGAGAATAACACTTCCTCATACTGGAGAATGCAGGGAAACTTCATTTCAGCAGGGACCATATTTCTGTTAACAAACTTTATTCTTAAGGTCTTAAAACTGGATCTGTGCCCGCCACTGGCCAACAAACTCCACTCTTCTTCCTTAACATATTTCCTATGGTCAGAAAACCATGATGCAATAACTCTTGCTGCAACCACTATTCAAGCTAACAGTGACACACAAAAAAAACTTATTGAATTTCAAATTACCCTAAACAAGACATATTATCAGTTTGTAACTTGGTATAAATCACCTTCCACATCCTTAAATGACAATGAAAGATTTCTGAATGTGGTTACTGGACTACCTTTATACATAACTCTCAACTTAGCATAAGATATGCCTGTCCCATCCTTAGCAACCTGTAAAAAACTAACTTAGAAAAATGAAATACTTGTTACAACAAAATTGCTAAGTTTGCCACTAGTTCAGCTTATAGATCTCATCACTGTCTGTCTCTAAAACAACTTTCCTGGCTGGAATTTCCACATCTTCTAGCTTATAACCAGTTGATCATGGCCCACAAGCTACTCTATAACCCTTAAAAGATACCAGCTCTTCGATACCTATTACTTCCCTTCTCTAACACTCACTCACTTCATTCAACTAATAAATGTTTACTACATGTCTCTAAAGCCAATAATTCTGCAGGACAATTCCTTTATTCTTGCTTCATTTCTAAAGTCTGGAACTCTTTACCCCACAATGTCAGATCTGCTAACAACATAACTAATTTTAAGAAACTACTCAAATTGTATTTATTAGATACATGGCAATGCTCATGTAATGCCCCTGGCTGATCACTTCCATCCATATCTGAGTTCTCCTGTTTCTCAATCTCTCTCTTCCTAGTAATCTACTCAATGTCTGTTGATATACACAGTGTATTATTTGTATTGTCGATGCTAACTTGAATTATCTATGTATAATATTTCTGTTGTTACTCTGATTTCTGTATTAATTTGTACTATACCCATATGTTCTGAATTACTGTTGTACAAATTTTGCATGTGCATTTATTTGAATATTGTAAGTTTGTTTTACACTTTTTTTAATTGAATACGTGTGTTACATATATCTATGCTGTATTTTCTTTATGTGGAGATTTTCTCCCTGGGTCTCTGCTGAAAATGGGCCTTGCCCAGTCGGACTTTCCCAGTAAACAAATGTAAAATAAATAAATTAAATAAATAAGAAATCTAGACAAAGCCTAAAATAATGGGGGGGGGGACAAAAGCCCAAAAATAGGGACAGATTTGAAATATTACTTGTATAAACTTAGAAAGTTGCTATAACAGCAGGATTTGTGTTAGCAGGCATTTTCTAAAAGATATGAAGTGTGAAACTCAAATGCATGTCATTATTTAGTGACTTCAACCTTAAATGATTTTCTGGAAAACCACAAATTTTTTGAGAAACTGGCAAAAATATTAGGCAAAAATTTGAACATTCTGCGAAAATCTGGACAGTTGGGAGGTGTGCCTATAAATGAAAAAAAAACTTTTTGATGAGTGATTTCAACTATCCATTAGTTAACAGCACCATTTTTATCACAAAAGTTAAATGCACCCACACATTCCTAGACTTACTAAATGTTAACTCCCTCATATAAATGACTAACCAACCCAGTAGGGGTCTAAAATCTTGTTGGCCACACCCTTGTAAACATCACAACAACTTACATCACTCTTATTGTGTCCTCATCTCTGATCAATTCCATTCACAAATGAGGATTTTCTTCCTTTAAAGCATATAATTAAAGAAATTTAAAAAGACAAATTTATTAAAACCATATGATGAGCTCCCAAAACTTATCTGCAAGATTTCTGGCTCCCATGCAGTCTCCTCTGTCACTTATGTGAATTCATTTTACTCCCATCTGACAAACATTATAAATGAAGCAGTCCTAGTAAAATAATAAATATATTAGCAAACATAAAAATAAATTATCCTGGTAGGGAGTGTGCAATAGAAGAGAAATATAATTAAAGCCTACAATAAAATCAAAATGTCCCCATTTAAAAACTGTATTAAAATGATCAGTAAAAATCCAAAAGTTACCATAACAAAACTCTTTGCAGAACAGAAATAAAAATTAGCATCTGAAGCCAAAGATAGTGTTAAATCCTTCTTTTTTAAGTTCATTGATCAGTTAAGAAATATCAGGCAGCAATGCTCTGAATTAACTCATAGGAGTATCATCCAATCTGACCCTAAAAACATTGCTAATATACTTGCAGATATATTTAGTACCAACTTCACACCAGAAACAGTCACTGAAGTTCCATAAATTACTAAATTCCTTTCTCCTACTAAGATTAGAATGGAACACATCCTAACTGCACTACACAGGGCTAAAACCTCCACCACTGTGGGCCCAACATATACCTGGTTGCGTTATTAAACGTATTTTTCACACCAAAGTGACACTGTTTGCATTGACTGCATTATTCTGAATAGAACGTGGCAGACTGAAGTATCTAACAATGTTTAAAGTATTTGTTCATCAACGGGATACTTCATTTCTGCTCCCCGTCTATGTAATTCAGTGTTATACAGTGCTCAAAGCTGTAAAGCACTTTGTGATTCTACACTTTTTTCTGTAACTGATAGTACATGGAGCAGATAACATGTACTGCAAATAATTATAATAGGGGCTCTCTCACCATAACTAGTTTGTTTTTGACAT
The DNA here is from genome assembly GCF_019279795.1 of Protopterus annectens. Taxonomy (NCBI): domain Eukaryota; kingdom Metazoa; phylum Chordata; order Ceratodontiformes; family Protopteridae; genus Protopterus; species Protopterus annectens. The sequence continues at coordinate 354,277,899 of NC_056746.1, read as the reverse complement.
GGGTGACAAGATTCACCTATATGGTTTCACTTCACTCCATTCTTGAGGTGAATTTATTGAAATCAAGAATTATGATTCAGTCTCTGCTAATAGCAAGGATGTTATGTGTTCTAGATTTGAATGTCAAGAAAGTCACCTTGAGAGTGAAATTTGAGAAGTGAATCTTGACATCCATGTCAAGAACACATAACAAACTGGATTATGATCAGACAGACCCAGTCATAATTCTTTGTAGAACATGGAGCTATGCCTGCCTCTCTTATACTACAAAAGGTAGAGAAAAGTACTGTACTAGTAGTAAGTGCTACAGCTTATAAAGCTGTAACACATTTCTCCACCACTTAGAAAGCAGCTAGCACAAAACAGGAGCAGGATATTGTTAAACCATTCATTTGTACTGCTGAGCCTTTCAGTCAGAGTATTTTTTTAAAGTCTGAATGAAGGGTTTAACAGTTTCCCATCCTTCTTTCCTGGTAGCCGATAGCTGCTCTTTATGCTCTAGCATGAGACATCAGAAAGGTGCTTAACAAATTTGTCTTTTCCCTGATGACAGAAATTAATCATGGCACTACATGCACTACAAGTCAGTTATGATCATAGACTTAATCACAATTCTCTATTTCAATCCCATTTGTGATATCCGCCACACACATGTTAAATAGCACTGGCCAAAGAACCAATCCTTCATCGCCTCTGGCTACACTCCCAAACTCAACCATGTTTATCTGTCCTCAACAACTCCCCCTCCCAGCCTTCATTATCATTTTTCGGCAAACTACACTTAATCCTCTGACTTTCTCCATTAACCATCTGTGGGAATCTATGTCAAAGGGCTTGTTAATAGCTAAAATATCATTTTCGCTAGTATCTTCTGCTAACCAGTTGTATAAAGAAGTCTGAGTGACACAGCCTCCCTTTTATGAACCCATACTCACTTAATATTCCATTTTCTGATAGGACTTTCACCAGCCTACTTCAGAGAATTCTTTCATTTTCTTCCCCAGGACTGACATGAGGCTTACTGGCCTAGAATTTCTTGTCCTGTTGGAATCCTCTCTAAGGTATAGGTAACTACTAAAGCCTTTTACCAATCCAGTGGAAAATTTCCATCTCCAGAGACATGTTATGTAGCCTAATTAGTGCAGACTTCAGTATCACTGATAGCTTCTTCAACACTCTAGATAAACGTGTCTGGACTAGGGCCTTAACCGCTCTTGGCACCACCAGCTTGCTCTGTTTCTTCACTGTTTAGTCTTCCATATTCCACTTAGCCCTGCTCAGCCTTAGTATTCTTCCACAAATGGAACCTACCATTCTATTTACTGAATAGTGAGGCAGAAATGGTTTTCAGCATTTCAGACTGCTTATTTGGTATCTTGGCTTTCTTTTCTTATTCTTCAGCCCAGTGTCATATCTTGCTTTCCTTTGAACTATTTTGAATTGGCCTTGTTTAATATACTGTTCACTTTCTTCCTTAATTCTTCATGCACCCCTTTTCTGTCCTCCCACCTCTGTTATTTATGTTTACCCTTTTGTTAGATTTGATACCACTCTGTATTATTGTTGTTGATCCAAGTCAGACATTTCAGTTTCTCAATGTTTAACCACTTTCTCTTACAGCTATTCATTCCCATATACATCTTCAGACGTACCCCCTTCCTTTACTGAATGTACCATACGCGATTGATTATTTTGTTTTTAAAACTGTATTTATCAGCTTCCTGTAATCTACCCAGTTCTACTTCCAAATAGCAGGTCTAAAATCAGAAACATAATACTTCATGATTAACCCAGGTTTAACCACTTGTTATCTTCTAATATAAAAAAATCCATCATGCTCCAGGACTAGGTTTGGAAACTAAATCCTATGTAATGTTACCAGTAACTTATTTCCTCTCCATGGAATGTCAAATCCTTGTTTAAAATATTATAATACTATATTAGTTATATTAGACTTGTCCTTGCCATTTTTTAATCTAATCTTGCAAGACAATAGTCTGTCCCTCAGTTCAGTCTGTGTTATGATGCTATATAATGTTATAATGCCTCTATGTTTTATGCATTTACGAATATATGTGAAGGCTGCCAGCCTAGCCAGATAGAATTTTGTAGATAATTCTGTCATTTGTAAATATTAATTCTCTTAAAAAGAAGAAAATGGTATTAAATGTTGAATGTCAAAAATGTAACAACAGTGCATTCTGCTGGAAGAAAGCTGATAAGTCAAGTCTTGTATAAATGTTTGATCTCAAACTCGGCACCATGATGTCTAAACCAGCAGATTATTTCTATTGTTTTGAGACCAGAGTTAATTGCTAGATTTTACATATATAATGTATTTAATTACTGTGGTTTCCTGACCAGGTGCAAGATCAAAGCAATGTAAATGTAGAGTTTCTGTTAGCCTGGGGAAACAGAAAATTGTTAAGAATTATGTAATCTGTAATGAGTCAGTGGTACTGTGTTATCAATTTAAGGAGAGAGAGAGAGAGAGAATCAGAGCATTTTGTATTTGTCTTCAGAACATCCAACATCATCAACACTGCTTTGCTCTATATGTAAGTTTATTTTAGAACTGTGTTTGCTCTTAGATATAACTAGGAAATTGGAAGATTAGACTAGTTGTTTTCTGTATTGATGTCAGAACTATTCTACTGCATTATTTTAAGCATTTTCCTGTGATCTCTAAACTCTTGACTAGCACTGTGTAGTAAGAAGTATTGTCTTGTGTTTTTGTTTTATTTATTATTAAATATTTTTAAACCTTTCAACTGTGGCTGTTTTATGAAGAGATAATTTAAGCTCTAGAGTACATTACATATGTATAGTGATACTGTCCAAGCCACTTCAAATAAGTCTTGCTGTTCATTACCCTTGCCATTTGGATAATAATATTGCACAGTAATAATTGGACACCCTTTGATAAGGGCCTTATTAGTAGCTGATATTAGTAGTTGGTGGCAGTGATTACTACCTTATAGCCTGGCAGGAATGGGGCATAGCTGGAGAACCTGTGCCAGCCTTCCCCAGGAGTGTCTGTGTGTTTGTATATAACTCATATCCCAAAGTGTGTGTGTGTGTGTGTGTGTGTGTGTGTGTGTGTGTGTGTGTGTGTGTGTGTGTGTGTGTGTGTGTGTCAGCTACTTGGCATGGACACAAAGCACTGGTTGGACAGAGAGGGTGCTGAAGGTTTTAGCTTGACCACTAGGCTGAGATCTGGACCCTATAGCTGTGCCAGTCGGGAGTCTTATTGTGGATCTGGGGAGAAAAGGAGAAACCAGCCCCAGACTGACTGTGATCTATGTGTGCTCTTAATGGAAATTGTACTTTACTGTGTGTGTATCTGTTATCCTTCCCAATGTGGATGCCCCTCACTGGTGTTAGTGGTGAGGATTGAGGCTCCTTGATTGTTGGGCCAGTGCACAGGCATCACATATTAAGTGGTGGCGGTGGTGGGATAGTGAATTCCTGTAGCTTGTGTACAGTGATCACTGAAGGTGGTTTTGTACTCTAAATCAGCCACACAGTGAATATTCAGAGTTCAGATCACAACTGTTTTATTTCTTTTGTGAGCTTAGTTAGTCAGGGAGAACAGGCAAGCATGTCAGCAGAGGAGTACAGAAAGCTGACAAGGAGCCATTTGGCTGAGATGTGCCAAGCTAAATGGCTGGTGCAGGGAAACCTGACTAAGGCAGACATGATTGCTGCTTTGGTCACAGCTGCATCAGGAAACAGCAATCAGGAGAATAATCATACTGGCCGTGGAGATGTACAACACTCAGAGAATGGACAGCTCAACATATCTGCAGAAGACTTAAAAATCCATCTGGAGCTAAAGAGACTTGAGTTGGAAGCCAGGCATTTGGAAATGGAAGATGTGGAAAAGGAGTGGCAGATGCAGCATGAAAAGGAGATGCTGACTCTTCGCCGGAGTCATGGAGGTAATGGGGAAGGGAGTAATTGGACCACAGAAGCACAAAAGGTCAGTAAATTTCTTCCACAGTTTACAGAGGGGGAAAATGTTGATAGTTTCATTCATATTTTTGAGAGGGTGTGTAAACAGTATGATGATGACCAAAGGCTCTGGGTACAGTTCCTGACCCCCTTACTCCATGATAAAGCTGTAACTATTTTGTCCAAAATGTATTATGTTGACTGTTTTAATTATACTGCTGTTAAGAACTGTTTGTTAGAATTCTTTAAGCTAACACCTGAAATTTGTAGGAAAATGTTTTGTGAGCATAGACACAAGGCAGATGAAAATGTGTGTGACTATGTTGCTGAACTGAGCACTTATTTTCATAGATGGGTGAGTGGATGTTAGGTCATCACCTTTGAAGGGCTGGCAGACCTTTTGGTGAGGGAACAAGCCATTAGCACTGTCTAAAGACATTATGATCTGGTTAGCTAATAGACAATGTGCTACTTCAGATGAGTTGGGGAAAAAGGGAGACCTATACCCAGCAAGCAGGGCATACCTGCACAGGAAAGGGACCCCAGTACTGCTCAAGGTTCTAAAGGAACCCATGGTGGACAGCCCAGACTGCCCCAACAGAATCTGCCAGTAGCAGGAGAAGCCACTAGTCCGGGTACACGTGCAGGACCTAGGGTTACATGTTATGAATGCAACCAGTGGGGCCATGTGGCATACAGATGTCCACTTAGGCAAGATGTGCAACAAAAGGTGAGAGAGATAGTAAGTGAGAAAGTCAAAATGCCAATAGTAGGTTGTCTTGAGAAAACAGAGGTAGCAAACTACCATCCTGCAGATGTCCTAATAGGGAAGGATTCTGATGAGGCAGTACCATGTACTTATGCAGTTACACATAGTCAGGCTTCGAGACATGCATGTGGGTCTGGTAGCCTGGGGGAGACCCAGACAGACTGCATAGCTGCAGACAGGATGGATGAGGTGGTTACTTCAGGAAGGGGCTACTCTGTAGCAGTGAGACTGAAGGTGAGCCACAGCTGCTTGTGGGTACTAATGATCCGTTGGACAGAGTGACTGTAAAGGTAGAGGTGAGTAGTAGTACGCAGGCTGACAGTGAGGCACCGCTGTCAGAGGATGCCAGGCTTCCTGTGGAAGGGGAGCTGGGAAGGGTTACAAAGAGAGAGTTGAGACAGGGTCAGCTCTCAGACCCTACATCGCAAGGCCTGAGGCAGGTAGCTAGTGAGGCACCTGATTCTCAAGGGAAGGAGGGACCAAGGGTTACTGTATATAGAGTAGACCCCTGAGGGAGGGCTAGAGGGTGAGAGAATACAGCAGTTGGTAGTACCTAGACCCTACCATCTGGCGCTTCTACCCATAGCCCATGATATTCCCTTTACAGGTCATATGGGCATAAAACGGACAAAGAGACATATTATGCAGATCTTTTATTGGCCTGGGATTTCCAGAGATGTCACAGGGTACTACAGAACTTGTGAGCAGTGACAAAAGGTAGGCAAGGCAGGAGACAAGGTGAGAGCTCTTTTGATGCCTTTGCCTGTGATTGAGATGCCATTTCATTGGGTAGCTATGGATATTGTGGGGCCTCTGGGAAAAAGTATATCCTAGTGGTAGTAGATTATGCTGCAAGATACCCTGAGGCAGTGGCTTTGTCCTCCATTGAGGCAGAAAAAGTGGCAGATGCTTTGTTAGAGATTTTCAGCAGGGTAGGTTTCCCAAAAGAAATACTGACTGACAGAGGTGCCGATTTCATGTCAGACCTGCTGGCTTGTCTGTGGAAGTACTGTGGGGTGAAGCACCTGAAGACCACCGCCTACCATCCCCAGACTAATGGTCTTGTTGAGGGGTTAAACTCAACAATCAAGTCCATGCTATGGGCATTTGCAGACCAGTTTAAGAGGTAGTGGGACAAATATTTGCCTCATCTGTTGTTTGCTTGCACAGAGGTTCCCCAGGAATCCACAGGTTTTTCACCTTTGAGTTGCTGTATAGGCATAGGTTGTGGGGACCTCTAGATTTAATTCATGATAAGTGGGAAGGTGAGTCTGAATCTCACAAGGTGTCTGTTGTGGCATATGTCCTAAACTTCAGGACGAGGCTCAGGGAACTCATGGGCTTGGCCCAGAAGAACCTGGCAGAAGCCCAACAACAGAAAAAGGTATGGTATGACAGGAATGCTCGAGCTAGAAAGTATGCTGTGGGGCAGCAGGTAATGGTTCTCATTCCTGTCAGACACAGCAAGCTGCAAGCAGCTTGAGAGGGACCCTACAAGGTGGTAAGAAATGTAAGTGATGTTAGCTACATGGTGGAACTGCTAGGCAGGAGGCAGTAGCACATATTCTACCATGTTAACATGATGAAACCTTACCATGATAGGGAGGCCCTTGTGCTGAATATTTGCAGTGTACTGCAGGAGGAGTCTGAGGGAGATCTGGGAACTGATCTCCTCAGTGAGGCTCAGACTGACACCTCGGTGTAAGGGGTAGCAATATCCCAGCAGCTATCCCCAACACAGGTTCCAGAAATCCAAGCAGTTTTACAGGAGTATGGGGACATGTTCACTGGGAAACCAGGGTGCACCCACCTGGTGCAGCACCTGGTGGATACAGGACCCCAAAGGTCTATTAGGCAGGCCCCTTATATGGTGCCTGAGACAGAGTCAAACAGACTCTGAGGTAGGAGATACAGGAAATGTTGAAACTAGGGGTAATTCAAGAGTCCAACAATCCCTGGGCCTCCCCAGTGGTGCTGGTGTCAAAAAAGGATGGCAGCACCAGGTTCTGTGTGGACTACAGGAATTGAAATACTCACACAGAGTCAGATGCTTACCCCATGCCTAGGACAGATGAGACCCTAGAGCAGCTGGGTGGAGCTAAGTATCTTACCACCATTGATCTTACCAAGGGTTACTAGCAGGTGCCCTTGACTCCCAGTGCTAGAGAGAGGTCAGCCTTTGTGACTACTTTAGGCTTGTATGAGTTCACAAAGATGCCCTTTGGGATGAAAAATGCCACAGCAACTTTCCAGAGGCTGGTAGATCCTATCCAAGCAGGAGCAGGAGGGTTTGCCCTTGCTTACCTAGATGGTATTGACATCTGCAGCCATTCCTGGCAAGGGCACCTTCAACATATCAGAGAGGTGCTGGGCAGACTACAGAGGGCAGGGTTGACCATTAAGCCCAGCAAATGTCAGGTTTGTATGGCAGAGGTATCCTACTTGGGACATAGTGTGGGGAGTGGTAAGATGAAGCCAGAACCTACCAAAGTAGAAGCCATTCACGCATGGCCTGCACCTGTTACAAAAAATCAGGTGAGAGGATTCTTGGGGACTGTGGGGTACTACAGAAAGTTCGTCCCCAGTTATAGTACCATAGCTGCTCCCCTCACAGACCTGACAAGGATGAACAGGCCAGGTAAGGTAGTGTGGACCCCAGCATGTGAGCAGGCATTCCAGAAGCTTAAAGAAGCTTTGGGAAGGCCCCCTGTGTTAGCCAGTCCAGATTACAGCAAATAATTTGTTGTATAGGTGGATGCTTTGAACTAAGGGGTGGGGGCTGTACTTAGCCAAATTTCTTCAGAGGGAGAAGAGCACCCAGTGGTTTATCTCAGTTGTAGGCTCCAACCCAGGGAGAAGTGCGATGCAGCTGTAGAAAAGGAATGTCTAGCCATAGTGTGGGCATTTCAGAAACTTCAGCCTTATCTGTATGAAAGAAAATTCACTGTAGAGACAGATCACAATCTCCTAACATGGTTAAACAGAGCCAGCCAGCAAAATGACAAGTTGCTAAGATGGAGCCTAGGTTTGCAAGCATATGATATGTTAGTGCAGCACCGCAGTGGGAGTAGCAATGCCAACACAGATGGGCTGTCAAGACAAGGAATGGGGTAAGGTATACACAGCTAGACTTAACCCTCTCAAGCAATGTTTCTCAAGGGTCACTTGAAAAACTAGCTTGAGTTCTCTGGGGGGTTAGATATGTGAAGATATGTGAAATCTGCCAGACTAGCCAGATAGAATTTTGTAGATAATTCTGTCATTTGTAAATATTAATATAAGCTACAGGCTTGTTCTCTTAAATGGAAGAAAATGGTGTTAAATGTTGAATGTCAAAACTGTAACAACAGTGCACTCTGCTGGAAGAAAGCTGATAAGTCAAGCCTTGTATAAATGTTTGATCTCAAACACAAAGCCGTGATGTCTAAACCAGCAGATTTTTTCTATTGTTTTGAGACCAGAGTTAATTGCTACATTTTACATATATAATGTCTTTAATTAATGTAGTTTTCTGACCAAGTGCAATATCAAAGCAATGTAAATGTAGAGTTTCTGTTAGCCTAGGAAACCAGAAAATTGTTAAGAATGATGTAATCTGCAATGAGTCAGTAGTACTGTGTTATCAATTTAAGGACTGAGAGAGAGAGAATCAGAGCATTTTGCATTTGTCTTCAGGACATTCAACATCACCAGCACTGCTTTGCTCTATATGTAACTTCATTTTAGAACTGTGTTTGCTCTTAGATATAGCTAGGAAATAGGAAGATTAGACTAGTTGTTTTCTTTATTGATGTCAGAACTATTCTACTGTATTATTTTAAGCATTTTCCTGTGATCTCTGAACTCTTGACTAGCACTGTGTAGTAAGAAGTATTGCCTTGTTTTTTATTATTTATTATTAAATATTTTTAAACCTTTCAACTATGGCTGTTTTATGTAGAGATAATTTAAGCTCTAGAGTACATTACATGTATATAGTGATACTGTCCAGGCCACTTCAAATAAGCCTTACTGTTCATTACACTTACCATTTGCATAATAATATTGCACAGTAATAATTGGACATCCTTTGATAAGGGCCTTATTAGTAGTTGATATTAGTGGTTGGTGGCAGTGATTACTACCTTATAGCCTGGCAGGAAGGGTCATAGCTGGAGAACCTGTGCCAGACTTCCCCAGGAGTGTCTGTGTGTTTGTATATAACTCCTATCCCAAAGTGTGTGTGTGTGTGTCAGCTACTTGGGCAGGGACATGAAGCACTGGTTGGACAGAGAGGGTGCTGGAGGTTTTAGCTTGATCACTAGGCTGAGATCTGAACCCTATAGCTGTGCCAGTGGGGAGTCTTAATGGAGATCTAGAGAGAAAGGGAGAAACCAGCCCCAGACTGACTGTGATCTCTGTGTGCTCTTAAGGGAAATTGTACTTTGCTGTGGGCATATTTTTTATCCTTCCCAATGTGGATGCCCCTCACTGGTGTTAGTGGTGAGGACCAAGGCTCCTTGATTGCTGGGCCAGTACACGGGTGTCACAGCATTCTTAATGTACACTATGAATTTTTGTGGAGCTTTTCTCCCCCTGAGCCTACACTAAAAATGGTCCTCAGTCCAGCTAGAAAACCTAGTTAACAAAATATAAATAAGTAAATACAAATAAATAAAAGATCAGTGTTTTTTTGGTTTTTTTTGCAAAATCAGTATGAAAGGCTTTTGATTCCATTCATGCTATTTTCTAAGATGTTTCATATAACTTACATGTGTAACAGCTTTCAGTTTCCACATTAATAATTACATGTAATCTTAGACAATAGCCAAACAGTTTCAGTTAATGAATGAACACTGTTTTACAAATTGGAGAAAGTACTTTACATCAACACAAATATAAACTGATAACATTTAAGGTTGATGGGTGTGACAGTAGTTTCACATCTCTGTAGCACAGTATCCTGTTGTTAATGTGAATGGTAGGAAACAGTCCTGGAGTGGGATTAAAACCAAAAGCCTCCATGTGCAGAGATAGTAGTGCTATAAGCTAGTGCATTGAAATTCTCATAAAAGGAAGGGAGAGACGTCCAAAGAAGATAATGAACCAGGTCAGATGCAACTGGGCCTAAATGTTGTGCTCAACAACACCTATTCCATTCAGAATGGACACCATCACATGATATGCCAGGCACACCCCCATTGTCAATCGCACTTAAAAGGCATAGTGTGCTTACTGTTCAGCACCAAGCATAACCATACAAAAATGATGACAGAGAGTAAAGGTGATAGCCACAAAATATTTATTCCCCTCCAGAACACTACCAAAAGCAACTGCAATTGTCTTTTAGCATTGAATTAAAAAGTCTTACTTGACTACATGTGCACAGCCTTACGAAGAAATGTCTCTGGCTTATATCATACTAAGCAAGTGTACAATATTGTTCACAGCCTAAGGACCTTGATGATTAGGCAGTGTTGCACAGTACAACAGTACAACCAAAAGGAGGGGGCTCCATCTTTATGATAAGACATGCTATAAGAGTGGTGCTGTATCAGACAATGATCTTATTTTATCAGCCGTAAAGGAAGTATTGCTTAGTGGCTCAGTGGCCTCAACCTCTTATCTTTTGCATATACATTGATCAAGTATCTCATCACTGTGATGCAATACTACAGTCCACTATATATACATATGTATGCATGTATATAGCTATCTATTTATATATACATATAGATAGATAGATAGATATAGATATATGGATAGATAAATATCTGTCCTGTGTGGCTCTTGAATACAGTTGCTATGGAACTGTATAGAAAAAAATCAACTTTTAACAAACTAATATACATACCCCCCAACTGTCCAGGTTGTCGCAAGCTGTCCAGATTTTGACCTCATATTTTTGTTCTTTTCCTTATAAAATTTTATTTATGTATTTATTTATTTATTAGGGAAATCACTGAGAAATGACGTCATTAAATAATGACAGACATTTAAGTTTCAGACTTTATATCCTTCAGAAAATCATGTTAATGCAAACCTTTTACTCTATCAACTTTCTAAGTTCATAAGAGTAATATTTAAAGTCTGTCCTTATTTTGGGGCCTTTGCTGCCCCATTATTTTAGGCTTTGTCCAAATTTCTTGAGTTAAAAGGTTGAGAGGTATGCTAATGTATGTAGCTACAGGATCATTCTTAACTCTGCATGTGTGTTTTTGTGTCGGGGGAGGTGTAAATATGAGTATGAGTGAGATAATATCACTTATCAAGTGGCAAATACCTCACATGGAGTAAAGTCTATAGTCTGAAATCAAGTCTATGCCATTGTTTATAACAGGGCCTGCACACTTCATGTATGTACCCAAAAAGCGTGTATCACAGAAGCTGTCAAATACGGCAGTACACGTCTAATGAACTGTGCCATGCCCATCTTACAAACTACTGCTGTCCCTGTGCATACCATGCCAGTGCCCCTCATAATACCAATAGCTGGCCTTAGGCATAGGCCAGCTAGGCGGCTGCCTAGGGAGCAGCTCTAGCAGATCATATTTCCAGTATTTATTTGTTTATTTTTTTTTTGTAGTTAAGAATAGTTTCTTAAAAATGTGTTGAATTAATAAAAATAAATAAATAAATTGAAGAGTAAGACAAACTGTGAGAAAAAGGAAGAAAAACATAATATGGATGGTGTAGGTAGACCAGGATGGGGGCAGCAGGTGGTGTGGGGGGGCTGTGTAGCCCTTTTGCCTAGGGAACCAGTTGACCAAAGGCTGGCCCTGGTAACATCACACACACACACAAATGACTACTGCACCTGCAGACATGATTGTCACACAGAGCACAGGCATTTTATCCATCACATGTGGGTCTTGGTGTGAATGAATGCCACAGCATAACCACAGTCTACAGATGTGGTGCCCTTCTCTTGGCATATGGTACATATGAATGCATGCTATGCGTTTTATGACACTTTTACCTACACAAAAATGGCATGCAGCACACGCAACAGACTCACTTCCTCTGGATACACAATATAGAGCAGAGCAACGTTTTATGCAGCACTCACCTGCACAGCTACTGTGCTCCTATTTATGAGGGCAACACCAACCAAAGAGCTCTGAAGTAGGTGGTCTCGTTTTCTGGGTATGGTTGGTTCATACCTCTCAACCTCTTAGGGCAAGAAATATGGACAAAGCCTAAAATAATGGAGGGACAAAGACCCAAAATTAAGGACAGATTTCAAATACTGCCCTTAAAAACTTACTCTAGAAGAGCAGTATTTGCGTCAGTATGCATTTTCTGAAGAATGTGAAGTATGTAATTTAAATGTATGTCATTATTTTGTGACTTAAATCCTCAGAGATTTGCTAGAAAACCACAAATTTTAATGAGAAACAGACCAAAAATATGCGGCAAAAATATGGACAGTTGAGAGATATGAGATGGTTAGATTCACATTACTAAAGTATGAAACTGTTGTAGAGTCAGGTGATACACTTAATGACTGCATTAATAATAATATCAATAATAATAATAATAAATTACTACAGTTTTATGTTTTAAATTATCATTCCGCAATGTGTAATACTGGCATCTGACTGCAATACGAATGGGTTTTGAAAGCTATAGTGCCCCACATCCATTTAAAAGGTATGTGTAACAGAACTATAATACCTTATAAGATAATGGGGTGGGGGTTAAAATATGGCACGGTGTCGAAAACCGCTGTTTTTCTTCCCATGTATAAATGCCACAACAGATAATGTATTAAATGCTGCTTATTTGCAGAATATACTTAAGGTGTACTGCCTCCGCCCTAGGTCTCTTAACAAAATTCAAGCCCGCTCCTCTATCCTTCGCTCAGCTAGAGGCGTGGCCCTGGTACTGACATCATCTCCACTCTATATAGGCAGCAGCTGGGCTTTGTGAAGCAAGCTGCCTGAGGTTGCACAGTGTGAGCTACTTCATTTGTGTTGATGAGCAGCAGAGGTTTGGAGATCTAAAGAAAGGCAAAAACCACACCTTCCCGGGCCTTTGCAAATCAGTGATAAAAGAAGATAAAAATAATAGTCTGTAAACATGACAGCTAACGGCACAGCAGAGACCATCCAGATCCAATTTGGGCTCATCAACTGCGGCAACAAATACCTCACCGCCGAGACCTTCGGGTTCAAGATCAATGCCTCGGCCACCAGCATGAAGAAGAAACAGATATGGACCTTGGAGCCAGATGGGGATGACTCCAACGTGGTCTTCCTAAAGAGCCACCTGGGCAGGTACTTGGCAGCGGATAAAGATGGTAACGTAAGTGGAGACAGTGAGACTCCGGGACCGGACTGCCGCTTTATCATCATCGCCCACGACGACGGGCGCTGGTCCTTGCAGTCTGAGACCCACAAGCGCTATTTCGGCGGCACGGAGGACCGCATCTCCTGCTTTGCGCAGACCATCTCGGTGGCAGAGAAATGGAGTGTTCACATTGCTATGCATCCTCAGGTTAACATCTATAGCGTGACCAGAAAACGCTACGCCCACCTGAGCTCCAAGCAGGACGAGATTGCAGTGGACAGAGACATCCCCTGGGGAGTGGACTCTCTCATCACCCTGGTGTTCCAGGACCAGCGTTATAGCGTGCAGACCTCTGATAATCGGTTCCTGAGGAACGATGGCAAACTGGTAGAGAAGCCCGAGAAGGGCACTGGCTATACTTTGGAATTCCGATCTGGCAAAGTAGCTTTCAGGGACTGTGAGGGCAAATATTTAGCCCCTTCGGGTCCCAGTGGCACTTTAAAGGCGGGCAAGAGCACCAAAGCTGGCAAGGACGAGCTTTTCGTACTGGAGCAGAGTTATCCTCAAGCGGTGCTCAAGGCTGGTAATGACAGGAATGTGTCTACTCGGCAAGGTGAGAAAAGAATAGAAGTATATAATTTTAATGCTTTTGTTGTGGCCGTGTGAGCGCCCCCCCCCCCCAAAAAAAAACGCACCCATGCATATTTGGTGCAGCTTGCTGTGAAAACTGCCTGAGAGAGCGGTTTTTAGCTGTGGTCTTTCCTGTTATGTATCGCATTTGCGTTTTAGCTTAAAAGCAAATATGCCTCCCCCCTTTTTTTTTCCTGTTGGCAACTGTAGTTTAAAATGTTGGGTGGGGTAGGAAGGTAACGGTATCCGCTGAAGGGGAGCGTTTTGCCGAGAAGCGGTACTGAGTTTTATTGCCACTTCAAAGCTCGTCAAATCGAGTTCAAACGTGCCCAGTAACGATTCTTAACACGAGAGGGACTGACACGCGTTCATATCCGTTCTGTTCTCTGTCCTGCATGTTTTTTTATTTATTTATTTTATGAGGGAGGACCAGTATTGGACATATTTTATTTATTTATTTTTATCCCCGTTACCGTGTGTGTGTAGTCGATACTAAAAGTATCCTTGTATATTTTTTAGCAGTTGCAAAACTGCGGAGATAAAATACATACTGTTGATAATAGATATGTGATGTGTGATAACGAATTTTAGGATTTAGTGTGTTTGATAATTTACATCTTTCTTGCTATTAGAAAATATGTTTCCCTTTATCTGTATGTATTCCATTTTTAATGCTGTAGCTCTAATTAAAAATATCTAGTTAAGTAATAAACGGTATTAGTGTTTTATTGTAGCCCGCACACGTTTGTGTTTTTCCCCGACCATTTGTGCTACTGGTTGTGTATTTTTTGTTGGACTGAATGTCGTTTCACGGGTATACCTCTCGGCCTTGTAGGTGAAATTCTGGAGCAAAGAGCAAACATGAAAGTAAAGGAAGATGACTGCTGTGAGTCGAGGTAGATTAATAGTTCTAGTTCACACGGGTTTGCAACAAAACTGTAAAGTTTGAGGCGTGGAGGATTATTGTAGGACAAAACTCTGAATACGCAGGATGTCTTTGTCTTCATGTCTGCAGTGGTCCCATTTGCTGACCGTAAAGGTGTATGCTATTGCCTTGTGCTGTAGAATTGTAAGGGTATTTGATTTTCGCCCCCTTCCCACATTACAGTCTGAACTCTAAGCACCAAGGGTTGCCATTGCCAATGACTTAATGTTTGGATGTCTGATCTCCAAGGCAGACATTTAAGCCTCTTTGAGGACTAGACCCGAACAGCAACTGAGAGTAAGACTTGGCTTTGCATAGCTGCTGGACATGACCCTTTATGCTTTCTGGAAAAGGCTGTCCATCCCTATTGGGAGTTATAGGTGGGCAGGTCATAGCAGAACTGGGAAAGCTTTATTTGCTAGATATGTCATTTCCTGTTTGCTTAGGGAGATGAGCAATACCTTGAAACAACTAAGGCAGTAACCTACTGTGTGTTCAGGTGGTAATCTGGGAATTGTGGAGGGAAGCTTGGTTCATCATACTTTCCTGGCTAGGGCTTTGAATATTTGAAATATTCAAGTATTCCTTTGCATCTGAACAATACTAATTTCAATATTCCAACATGGTTGTGTAACCAGCTTGCCATGATTGCTTTGGCATTTGTCCAGGTAATAATTTAAATACAGCCAAGAGCTTCATTTAAAGATCTCATTCCACATATTCAATATAGTATAAAATATATGTGAAAAAGCTTTGTGTTGCATCTTTTCAGCTTATAGTTGAGTGGCCTTCAGGACATTGATGCTTTTGGTGTTCTGGACAGACTGCCTTACTTTTATGTATGACAGTTGCAACCCCCTTTACTCTGGGATGACAAAAGGGTAATTTTTCCCATTTAAGGTGGCAAAATAATTGTACCACTTTTGATGAAAGACAAGGAAGTATTCTTTTTATTTTATTTATTTATCTATATCTACTTAACCAGAGAATAAATAAGTCTTAACACTGGACAGGGTGTAAAGCTAAACACAGTTGCAGTATGTCCTCAAGTTGATTTGTTTTGCTTTCATTGACTCTGCAGTTTTTTTCTCCTTGTGTAAATAAAACAGTTTAAACTGTGTCCAAAATTTGCTATCATGCAATGTAGGACTGGTGACTGAAATGCTGTACTGCTAGTGTTCTCTTATCCACAGCATTTGACGGTTGTTTTGGACAACTATGCTTGGTTAATTGGATCTGCAAATAAATGTGGTGATGCACAGAACAAGGGCGCAATTGTTACCATGAAAAATTTAATTCCGAAAGCTGCAGTGAAACAGCAGAAAAGCCTGCTTTTGTAATGGTTGAAAACCAGATGTGGGAGGTTTAGTGGGGGAGGGAAGAAATGGTTCTTTCCCCCAGACAAAAACACACTAAAGCTATTCAGAAGGGGGGGGGGGGTGACAACATAGAATCTTGGTTTTTAGACACTGAACTATTAATGCTTGGAAATAGTGTTGCTGGTTTTGTAGAAGGATGAGCTATTTGTACAAGGAGAGTGTCTGCCTTCAGCAAAGTACTGTGTAGTCATACAGTGCTTTCTGAATTGGGTAAAATGATACATTAACCTTGCTTAATTGGGGGCGGGGGGGGGGGCTGCATAGATCTGGGCTTTGTCTGAAGCCACTGTAGTATGTCTGAGTAAAATCGGTGTGAAGCATCCACTGTTGCTTTGCTGCGTACAAGTGTTTCTTTATCTTGAAATAGATTTTCTGCTGTATAGTGTGAAAGAGAATTTGATAGTGTGCATGTTAACAATTGGCCCGTCTTGCATTTTACCTTCATCAGTAGAGTCCTGTGTGCATACTTTGGAAAGGAGAAAATGTATTTCTTTTGTTACAGGTTTGTCAGTTCGTAGATGCTTTAATGCAATGCCCAATGTTCAATATTTTTTTCTTTGTACAAATCACCACTTGCTTAATTTTTCTTTGACTTCTCACCCTTGTTGCCCTATTTAGTTTCCCAGCACTTTGAGTTGAACCAACACACTCTGGAGTTAGTGCAGTCGATTTGCAATTCTTTCAGATACATTTTTTATAGATTAATGATTAAAGTGTGTGCTATGATCTAAATTGTCAGGTCTGTTTTTGAGAGCTGAGGTGAATGGATATCTGAAACAGTCTGTGTTGCGGCCGTTATGTTTCCATCCATATAGGTCAATGTCCATGCTTTTGTTGTACTGCCATGTGCAGAGTCCCAGCTGGCAATCTAATGCATAGACCTACAGCCTTTTCCAAAGAAACGAGCATTCTCAGGAATGTGGTAGTGACATTTGTATTTTAGGTGGGCCCTTTTGAACAGCCAGCATTTATACATAAAATGCATGTTAGCTGTTTAACTCTGCTTGAATATTCTGAGTACAGTGAACTGCAAACCGATGTTTGTCAGCAATAGGCTGTGAAACCTTGGTTTGGAAATCCTAATATGATACACTTTAATATTTTGGATTGAAAAATCAAAACGGCAGATGGCATGGATATTTTTATGGTGGACTGCTGTTTTGAGATGAGTTATGTATGTTGTGGTAACTAGTTGGTTATAGATTGCAAAAGTTTGCTGAGGTGATTTCATTGTAGTTGTGGCTGCAGTTTAGTATTTGCTGTAGAAATATCGTTTTGGCTTTCACTTTGGTAGTCTTACAGTATGACTGTGGATTGAGGTTGAACTGATGTATCTGTACTGCGAATGAGGAAAGGTTAAGCACTGGTTGTGTGTTTGTAGCTGTATCTGATAGTGGTACAACAGTGTTAGGCAAAGCTATATACAGCAAGGTAAGGTGCGTTGGTACATAAGTGTATTAAGCTGCAGTTTAGCTAAGCTTATTAAAAGTTTTGTGTGTAGCTGAGGAAAGCTAGGGCAGCATATGTAACAGTACCAGAGCAGAGCGGCTCACTGGGAGTTGTGTAGAAAAATTATGCGGCATGTGGACAACAACCAGAGGACGTTAAAGTTCTCTAGCACTTATTGTTCTGACTTCCATTTTGCATGCATGCATGAGCTCCAGATGATATGAAGTGTCCCCGAATAGTGAGGAAAGGTTTGAGGAACGTATGTGTAATGCATACTGGTTAGGTGCAAAGCATCCCAAAGCCAGTGACTAGCTTTGTCAGGAAAACTTTAGGTTGTGCATTAAAGCTAATTTTATGCTGATAAAGTTATGGAATGCCTGCAGCTTAAGGTTTTTTTTAAACCTGGGGGGGGTGTCAAAGATCTCTTGAGACCTTTTCACTTTTTAGTCTTTAGCCCTCACTGCTTTTAGGAGGAGGGCAAGGTTGGGAGACTTAACTGTATCATTACTCCCCCACTTAACTTTTCAAAGAATTTATGCACCTCCTCAAGGAGTGGTGCTGCTGTCTTCAGGGATCCCAATGGATGACCACATTGGTGGGGTTTTACTGTGTTAAGTGGGTTAGTGTCTAAAGATGACTTTCTGTCAGGGTTGTTACTGCAGAACTGGACTTCAACATTTACTGGACTTCAAAACTCATAACTATGACCAAGATATCCTTTTTGTGCTTTTCAGACATTTGCTATGAAGTGGATATGAAAGAGAGAGGAAGATCTGCTTGAATTTTCCAACTTTCAAAACATTTGCAGATGTTGAATAATACAAACTTGCAGAGTAGTTTTAAGAGGATGCTAGCAGTTTTGGTGTCAGCAAGAATCAAATGCCAGATGGCAATAGTGGGGGGGTCCCTTTGTGATGGCTCGGGGGGGGGAAAAAGATCATGGTTGCATGACTTTTTGTGTGTGGATGAGTTGCTGCTTTAAGTATATCAGCTAGGAGGTGTGATCAGAAGTTGTCTTAAAAGCCAACTTGGATTGTCATTGTCGGAGGAGCATTTTTTTTTTTATCTGACATTAAAATGTGCAGACGGCAACAAATTGTTATGACATTAAAGGTGTGTTTAACAAGTGTGTATGATTTGTAGATGGAAATGCTGCAAAGCAAAATGAGTTTTTTTTGTGGTGGGTAGCTTAGTGAGCTTGTTTATACACTGAGTAGGCTGTAGGGTTAAAGAGGAAATTACTCTGGTGCTACACAAGTATCAACTGGTGTTTGATAGCAGACAGTGTATGGTGTAACTGTTGGTACATGGTGAGTTCTAAATGAAGTCTGAGTGACTATTTTTATGTAGTATCGTCAGAATTCTAATAGAATGTTTGCATTGAGAGATCAAATTCGTATTTTTTTAGAGATGTCTTCTGGGTACAACAGCATAAAGAGCATGCCCTATGCAAACTGTGTCTGAAGAAGCTAGTATTAATCAGAGAGAAATGTGGGACTCTTGGTCAAGAAGCCTAACCTTCAGACTTCTGAGAAATTTCTGATCCTGTGTATTGGAAGCTGATTTGGGTAGGCTGTTCTTTGATTTGTGACTTGACAGTCCATGTTGAGCTTTGGAAAGGAAGCATTTCCTGATTGTGCTTCCCATATCCAGACTGTTAAGTATAGGCTGATGTCATCTAAGATGTTTTGTGTGTTAAGGCTGTGATTTGATAAATTTCCTTGCTTTTGGAGCTGTCCCCTGAATTGAGAAGGAAATTGTACAAATTAATTTTGTATATGGGGAAAATGCATTTTATAATAAAACTGGAGTCAGTTTGTGGTGCTTGTGGCATTTCTGAAAATCTGTGATGAACAAATTGTTGAAGATGCTTCTTAAAGTGAAGTTTTTGAATGTTACTTCATTTGTGGGTATATATTATAGATAATTATTGAGGGAGTTCATATTCATAGGTTGGTACTAGGCTATTGGCCTAGGGTCTATACAAGCCTAGCCATAACAATTCCCTGGCTATTTCCTCCCACAATATTTACTTCCCTGGATCCCTGTCTAGCAGGGCAACTAACGTGATCCCCGGGGTGAATTTCCCATCTCCCATCCTGTCATCAAGGTTCCTTTTGAAGAGGGCCAAAGAGGTGCTCTGCTCGACATGGTCTAGCAGTCTATTCCAGAGTCTGGGGAGTCTCTGGATCAGGAACCTATACCTCCAGCATGTTTTGTTCATTGTGATGACAAGGTTTAGATCCCTGGAGCATGTGGCTCTGAGGGATCAGGATTTCTAGTGTAGCATGTCCAACAGCTCTGGGTTTGAAAGCAGAGATCGCCTCTTGAGTAGACCTATTTGACAAGAGTATAGCTGGAGTTTTTTTAGATGGTCAGCATAGGGCATCTGCTGTAGGCCAGTGATTCTTTTAGTGAGGTATTGGTGCGGCCTTTCCAGTTGTTGCAGATGTCTTGAGAGATGCATACCAAACAGGGTGTTGTATTCTGTGTGTCCGAGGGATGAGTACAGTGGGGCAATGACCTTCTTTTTTTTCTGGATGAAAAGCCCTTAGAGTTGACAAGTATATGTTCGTAGGAGGCTAACCGGAGAGTGTGCATATCAAATAGGCAGCCACAGCCCTAGTGTAGATCATTTTGAAGATGAAAACTGTTAACAGCTAAACCAACAGAATTGTTGTTTCAAGATCTTTCTCTATATGAGGGAGAACCATTGCAGCCTTCAGTGTGTTTGCGTGCAGGTTTGGGCAGGGATGGAGGGTTTGAGTTCAGCTTCTCAATTTGTCTGCTTTTATTCTGAAGTTGTCACCTCATAAATGGAATAGCTTGGGCAGTTTTTTTCTTTATTTTGTTAAATTCGGCTAACTCAGGAATTCCCTCAACTGATGTGTATATCTGGGATTCTTGATTGCTGAACTCTTCTAGGTCTCACGGAGGGATTTTGCAATTTGTGATTTCTTTCTTTGAGATGCTCCCATATTGTACAAAAGGAGAAAAAATACAGAGATATTAAAACGTATGTTGGAGTGCATGCATAATCCTGCTTAATATCCTCTGGGTACAATCTCAAGGCTAAAGCAAGAATTTGAGCTTCCTTTCACTGTATTTCCAAACACTGAATTTGCCTAAAGTACACAAAAGCCACGGTGGTACAGCGGTAGCGTTGTTGCCTCACAGAAAGAGGTTCTCCGGCTGGAGCGCCTTCTGTATGGAGTCTGCATGTCCTCCCTGGGGTCGAGTGGCCTCCGAAAGACATGCGTGCCTTTGCTGAAGGTTGGGTGTCGGGCTGGCAACTCAGCACCATAAAAATCTACTACCATTCATTAGCGGACCGGAGTTCCGCTGTGGCGACTCCTAACCGGGAAAAGACAAACACACAGAGTATGTTTGATAAGAGTGGCAAGCCTCCATTTAGCCCCAATGTGGTGAAGTGGCCCCCGCCCCAATACTTTACAAATTTAGAGTAAAGTTATAACAACTCAAGAGAATTTGTTTTCATTGTGTATTTTGTTTTCAGGCTTTTCCTTTTTCTATTAATCAAATTAATTCTCTGGCTTAAGTATGTCCATCACTTCAGCTGAGTCTGGGAGAGCCCCCCCCCCCCCAAGCTCTCGGATAAAGGCAGTCGCATGCTCACATGTCAAATTAAGGCAGGGGGCAGAAAACAAAAGTATCTGATGCATTTAACCGGTTCTTTTACTGAGCCCTTCAGGGTTTCACTGCACCAGTGAAATACCCGTTTGTGTTTGTACAATCACTTGACCAGAGTGCCCTCAGCCAGTAATGAATCTGCAGTGTACTTATTTTTGCTTTTAAATGTCTTATGAGAATCCCTTCAAACCCCACCCCCTTGTAGCAATATTGAGATTAAAGCATTTTTATTGCTGCTAACAGGGGAAAACACATTAGAATGAAATACTACCACAAACTTAACGGGGCTTTGTTCATTAGACTGTGCAAATGGCACATTCTTAAGCTAATGTTTACCACACTATTTACCCATTTTAAATGCTTTACAGTTGAGCATCCTGTCACCTGTTTGTGTTTGGACATGTTTGATTCTGCCACTATTTTGAAGGAATGGCTATTGGAACACTTCACCACCAATGTACAATAAATTAATGCACTAAGATGAGCAAAAGTGTCTTAACGCATTCAGTATTTTGACAATACAGATGCATTTAATCTTTTGATATTGGCTTCCTACTTGTTTGACCCAAAAGTCTCAGAGCAGTCGTGCTAAAATGGTGTGCTTCAAAATATTTAGTGCAAAGATTTGTGCTAGTAGCAGTTTAAAAATGCGAAAGAGTTTCATAGGCTCAAGAATCTGAGCAATCTCCTCTCTTGCATAAAAGATTGCTGTTGTGACTGTGTGGGGCATAAAGGACAAAAAGAATATCTCGTTTAATTTTGGAAGCTGAGAAGTTGCAAGTTAAATCTGAAGGAACATAGTTTGCTCTTTCATATAGACTGCTCTTTGCCAGAGTTGCAGCAAAAAAATATTTCACTAGTAGACTAGTTACACTTGTGGGTTTGCATATTTGTAGACTAGTTACACTTGTGGGTTTGCATACGAGCCCACGTAACTAGACATTAAGTTTTTTTGCCTCTGTCTTTAGAAAGAAGTACAGACTCTAGTTGTAACTGATGGTGATATGTTAATGCACATGGAGTTTTGAGAGTGGTAGATGTGGAATTAAGTGGGCACATGCTGTGAAAAGCGTCTTCAGCGAGGTTACTAGCCTTAACTATCCAGTTACTAGCCTTAACTATCCACTTGAGTTGATTTAAAGCTTGTGCTATGCTAGCCAAACTTTCTAAACTACAAATCAATTTAACTTTAGTCTCTGAAAAAAAATAACTTAGAATTGTAAGTTTTTGTTCTTGGTCTTTAAAGTCCAAGTTCAGTAAGTAGAGTTTGCAGGCAGCTTCTTGTATAAAATGTTTTTGTTGCATGAATTTTCAGCCCACAAAAAGCCTTCAGATGGCTGGTGCCAGAATAAAGTGTAAAGTGCCATTTGGCTAGCTGTCCAGGGACAAGGTTTAACCTATTATGTCTAGAATGGTCTTTTCATCCTACGCATTGCCATTACAAGCAGACGTTTGATAGAGTGGTACTGTATCTAACAATCGATTTTGAACTTTTGTTTCGTTTTTTGTTTTTTAGTAGAGGTTGATAAGATAATGTTATGGGTGCTGCATTTCAGTTTGCCGAAACCTGTAAGCTAGTGTGAGAAGTTGCTGGGACCAAAGGGGTTAGTGAGATTGGGGCATAACTTGCTGGTCGTGGCATCTGTTGGTTTCGCATAGAGAAAGGTTGGTGTCCTCTAGAGAAATACTGATACTTGTTGAGGTGCTGCAGAATTGTAGCATAAAATCTATGCTGTTCATAGCTTGCAAAAGCCAAGCTCTGGTGTGTGCTTTTGCATACGATTTTGATATCAGGGTGGTTGAAGTAACTCTGGTGTCATTTAAAAAAAAGCTACAAGTACGATCTGCATAGCAGCTTTTGTCAATAAATCTGCAGCTTCAGATTTCATTCTGCCTGCATTGCAGAACTCCCTATCATACTGCAGATAGGCTGGTACTACCTGTATTTCCACTGCTTTGTCTGCTGACATAGTAGTTTGAAGTGTAGATAATTTAATTTACCAACTAGTTTTTTGTAGCTGTGCAGTAGTGTGTACACAGGTCATATGGTCGGGTACAGGGGGTGAGAGTGGTAGAGGGGCCTCCCCAAAATGAAGCCCTAGTGGTGTTCTTGGTTTGGCCGTGTGGAGTCTGAGCTCCCCATAATGCCTGTAAATGGTGGGGTATAAAAGTAAACTTTAACGTTTGATTTTTTTCCATTTATTTTTCTAGCATCTTATTGAAAATGTAGTGACTCCTAATGGGCAGCAGTCTGTATGTTCTGTGGATGAAGCTGTTTTAGTGTGCTGTTGCAGACTAAAGGGTTTGATTTTATTTGTCTAATGACATTGTGGACTGCAGTGGGGGAGCTTACAAACAGTGCCATTTCAGTAGGTTGTGCACATGTGTAAATCCCATGTATGTATATGTAATTTTTTACTGATGGCTTCTAGCCAAACTACACAGACTGCATGCTTTTAGCTGTGCTTAGCTGGCAATGACATCCTTTTCCACTCCATAGCAAACAATTCAGGTACCCATTTCATGTGAAATGTATACATTCTGTGAAGCAATGCATCTGGACTGAAATGTGATCATAAGTTGTGCCCCTCCTTTCTGCCCTTTCATATTCTGCTAAATTCGAGCTGTTAACAGCAACTTTGAGCTTGCTGAGCAGAGCATATCCCACATTTACAGCAGAGCATATCCCACATTTACAGCAAAAGTGTCAGAAAGCCAAGCCAATGACTAACAGGTGTGGAACATGAGTTCAGTACATATATTGACTGCTTATCTTGTTCGTGTCTGTAAATACCTTTTGTTTTGGGCACCTAGTTAAGTCAGGCATTGAAGCAAATAGTTTTGAGCTGCCCCCCCCCCTTTCCCACTGCATCTTTTGTATTGTTCTGTTTGCATACCATAGTGCTTCATTTGGTTGGTCCGTTCTGAGCTGCACAGTGATGGGGTATTTTGTATAGTCACAAGTGTTCTGTAAAAAATTTGGTTATTATTGCTGCAGTCCACAAACTATCCACCCAGAACTGTATAGTTGCTGTACTCATGGAGGGGGGGGGAGATATTGCTGCACTAAGTTGCAACCTCCACCTCCTTGCTGAGTGGAGAAACAGCTTGCTGTGCCCCCAACTCCTAGATTAGTGATGCAGTTCTCCGGATCAAGGCTTATCTCAGGACAAAGCCTTGCTGTTGCAGGGTAGGGTCAAGGGTAAAAACTACTACAGAGGTTTTAATACTGGGGCACCCTGATGTGCTTGCCAGTGTGTACCAGATACTAGAGACCATGGCACAGCAGTCTGCCCTTGTGCCATCTGTTGCCAGCCTATTGGCACTAAGCATAATAAGCCAGTTTATGAACAAGCACAAGGCAGTTTATAATCTCTTAATCCTACATCACTTAGAATGTAAATCTGAGTAGTGTAGATGCATAATAAATCTTGCAGCTAGCCTTGTATGAAAAGTTTCATCACCTGCCTGGTTGTCTGTACACCACATCAGCATGACCCTTAGTTTCTCAATGTAAGAAAGCTCATAAGAAATTTCTCCCTAAAGCTTCAAAGTTCTTTGAGGTGTAGGTATAATGCAACACCTAGAAAAGACAGCATGTGTGTGAGCCTGAAACCTCTTGAATAAGAATGGACCATGACCTGCCACAAATCTAAAGGTTCTCCCTGCATGGCACATTAGTCTCAGTGCTAGTTTAGTAAAGAACTGCCCTACAGACAGGTCTAGCATTTAATGAACAAATCAATCGCAGTACAATAGAATGTAAAAGGAGCTCTACCAGGAATTCAAATGTGGGCTTTGTTCTCTCAAAATATAGCAAGTGTGGGGCCAATGCTTGGCATAGTATGACCACACCTGCAGTGATATGATATACTGCTTTATTTTGGACAATACTGCTATACAACAAGACACTTGATATGCCTGGAGATGTAAAAATGCATTTAATGGAAGTATAGGTACAGTGAAAGTTGAATATAGACTAATGAAGAGGAGTTTCAGGCTGTGTAACACTGCCATTCCAGCCTCAAAGTTCCTGGCAAATTTTCTGTGTATATCCAGTTGGCTGCACAGATATGAATTAAAATCAGAAATTTCCTTGCTCTTGTCTACCTGCCCGATTATGGCACACTGGGAGAGGGAGTATATCCTGACCAACACATACATCCAAGAGAAGGCCCTATTGTATACAGGATTCTTGGATGATATTTTTATTTTGGTCAAGGGCGATATGCAAGTTGCACAGGAGATAGTAAAATTTTTTAATTCTATATCAGATTTACTCAAATTCACATCATGTTTTGCCCAGGATAGAATAGCATACCTGGATGTGGATTTAATTAAGGACACTGGTAACGCATGCTATATAGAAAAAATATTCCGTAAGGACACTTACTCTAATTCCTACCTGCAGTATTCTAGCCGTCACCCCTTCACACAAAATAAATCTGTAGTAAAGGGCCAATTGGTTGGGGCTAAATCTGTAGTAAAGGGCCAATTGGTTAGGGCTGCGAGGATGGTCACCAAAGACCACGACTTCCAGGAAGAATGTAGTTTTATGAAGGAACTATTTTTAAAAAGAGGTTACCCCTCAGCCTTAATTCAGGACTTGATCGATGAAGTTCAGTTTAAAAGGGAGAGGGGAATATACTTGCCCATTCTTCCAACATAATGAACAGATTACAGAAACATCAATTGTTAGACAGGATATTGGCCCCTACAATTTTATAATTGCATACAGCTTTAGATGCCAAAAGTGTGGGTTTTATAATCCAAAAGAACTGGGCTATACTAATGAATGATGGTATACTGAGGGGTAAATTTCAAGAGAAACCAAGAATTGTCTTCAGACGGGGAAAAATTTGAATCCCCATCTTGGAAAAGAAATCAAATAGGTTGGTGAATGTCATGGGCATGTATAAATGTAATATGTGCAAATACATGGATACTGGCCAAACATTTGAGGTTAAGGGGAAGAAATATAAAACAAGGGATAAATTTGATTGCCATATATACTACTTGCTTACTCTGGCAAGGTGCACATGCTGTCCAGTCTTTTATATTGGAAGACTGACAGAAGACTCCGTGAACGCCTATACGAACATGTGTATGCCATGGGGAGGGGGGGGGGGGGACCGGATTCTCTTATTTTAGAGAAATGCAAACTTTTCTGGCAATTGAGGTTGGATGCTTGTTATTACCTGGGAATAAATGAACAAAGCTCTATTATGTGTATTTTAAAATTGAGAAGCCTAAATAGGTAGTAGCTCTCTTGCTTATTTACGCTTCATATATATATATATATATACATATACACACACATATATACATTTCCAATATATTTTATAATATGTTTTTTAATTGGTGATGGCAGTTTGAAGAGTATTTTGGTTTTTAGTCAACGCATTTAAATGTGATATTTAGTCCATGAAGTATTTTTTAAAGTAAACATTAAAGAAATGTTTTTAATTTGATTTATTTTTGGTAGTTTTGTATATGCGATCTGTGATCGTTGATTAAAATATTTACGGATCTCTGTAACATAAAGAAAAGAGGTGAGGTTTTATTAGTCAG
This sequence comes from Protopterus annectens, assembly GCF_019279795.1. NCBI lineage: Eukaryota > Metazoa > Chordata > Ceratodontiformes > Protopteridae > Protopterus > Protopterus annectens. Next base: position 354,251,300 of record NC_056746.1, on the reverse strand, counting down.
GTTACATATGAATATCCATTGATGTTGCTGTTTGTAACCATGTGACAGGAAGGAGGGGAATTTAAACCCCGGTGTTTTTAAAATGTTTTATCTGAAGAGGTTGTTTTTTGAAAAGCATCTTTTGAACTCGTTTGGAGTGGTTGTACTTTGGGCAATTGATTTGCACAGCTTCAAAGTGTTTTTATAAATTACAAGTTTCTTACCTGCCCGATTACTCTGGATAAGATGCCTAAGCAAAGGCCCTGTATGCCTGTGTTGGTGGTAACTCAGGTGGATGTTTATGATCCTATGGCACTTAACTGAAGAGTATGGGGACTTGTCCAGTTGGGGGGAACTTCTGAGTCCTGGCCAAATTCCTCCTAGTTGGTATGAGTACCACCTGCAGTCTTTCTAATGAGACCATTGCCTAATAGGACTAATGCCTTCAACAAAAATGTTTGGCTGCATTTTGCTTCTTAGTGGGTTATTCTACCTGAGATAGATGTCCATATTCCTTTAGATTACATGTTTGCCCAGAACAGACTGGCTGAAATCCAGTTCACCTACTGAATTGAAAAGGTTGGGTGACATTTAAGAGGCACATTTTAAATATCTGTGTAAATGCTAGCAGTGTTTATCTTAAGAAAACCAACTTGCCCAGATTGCACTGCCAGTTTCTCATTCTACTGTCTGCTTCACTGGTATAATCCTGTATACCCAGACCCTGTCTAATATTTTTAGTAGCTTGTCCACTCACATTGTCACCCAAACTTCACCTTTTCTGATTCCTGATGTAGTATAGTCTTCTGTGTTCTGACTTCATATTGTTTCTCATTCTCCTTACCATCTGGGTAGCCCTCCATTGGGCAGTGTTGGCCATTTCAAACTCCAGAGTAAGCCTTCTGATGAGGCCCTTTTATAGTATAATGAATTCTGCATTTCTAAAGTCTATGTCCTTAAGGTACATGGCTTTAAATGGAAGAAACTACTGTTCTAATTGAAGACCAGCATGTCTGTGCAGTATATACGGTTATGCTCGGGCACAAAGTATTTAAAACTTGAAATGTAATAACGATCACAAAACTTTGGGTCTATGCAATCTTTTTGCATATTGCAGCAATTCCATTGTACATTCAAACCTTTTGGCCTTCTGTCATTCCGGCTGCCCTCACTCTATTTTTTAAAGCTTTTGTAGAGTTCTTTTATCTCCTCCTTTAACTTTCCATTTTTTCCTACTGCCCTATCTGTGTAAAACCTTACTTGCATCCATTTTAAACCTAGTTTAGTCCTATTGGGAGGGCCCTTTCTGTCCACTTTTAGAAACCGCTGGACTTTTAAAAACTTCAAATTAGGACTTGATTTTTTTATTTTTAATAACGAATTGGAAGAGTACATGTCTTATCTGAATTCTTTAGACTGGCATAGCTATTTGTTTACTGCTAGAACAGAATTTCTGGCAGTGAAGGCATAATTTCATATATTCCCCCTTTAATAAAATACTAGCATGTGCAGTATTTTGACGGTTTGCTACTTGCCTTCAGATAGGTGTGCAATATCCAGGAAGCGCATGTCATGTAAATGGCTTTAGACTTAGTATCAACTGCTGGAGGTTGCACTCTGTGCTTCCCAAGCGGCCTATGGCCAAGGCATTCAGATCCATACTAATGAGTAGTAGGAGGGGAAAGCTGCTGATGGTCAGCTTACTGGTGCATGATGGGGGTGGCAAGAAGGTTTGAAAATTGTATTTTGATGCTTGCAGATCCAAATTCATATGGGGGGGGGGGTATTGTTTACCAGTCTTAAATTTTGTGTAACGTAACTTTTTTGAATTTAAGGATTTACTAGCATACCTTTATTGTCTAAGTGGCCACACATCTGTAGTGCTGCTGCTGTTGGGTTTCAGTGGACATATTTGGCATTCCAAATACGTGAGAAATGTCTGGATGTTTTCCCAGGCATGTTGAATTGTTTAAAGGTGTCTCTGTGTGTGTCTCTGTGTCCTTTGCATTGGGAAGGTGCCCATTATTCTTGCCTGTACAGTTTTGGTACTGTGGTCTTTTTGAGTGTTTGGAGTGGATCCTTACACACATGTTAACATCCTAAAATTGTGTTCACCATTGTCCTCCTCACTCAGCATGATCTCTTGAGAGGGGTTTATGCAAATACATTTTGTTGCTGAAATTCAAGCAAAGCTTAGGCTGACTAATTCGTTGGTTCCTGTTTCTTAGTGAATTTAAGACAACACCAGTTTCACCAAAGAAACAGCCTTTCCTGTGACCTGAATAGGCAGCAGGAGGAAATCCATCCTGATCACAAATAAAAAAAAATCTGTACAAAATTGCAGTGCCACTAGCTTATAGGGGATGCGGATGTAGATGGCTAAGCTTTTTCTAACTGCTATGCTTTTGTCACGTGTCGGAAGGGGTCTGCAAACCAGCCCACTTTCTTAGATAAATATAAATAATTTTGTTAAGCTTTCAGTGACTGATTCACATGCATTCTTTGACAAAAGTATGCTTAATTCTTTAAAACCAGGTCATTGCATGTTATCACTTGCATGAGAGGAAATTGCCATTGCCCTGTAAATTTTGGTTTGCTTGGGATGTTAATCAGGGGAGGTACATGATGTATCATTAAATCGGAATAGGGCATGTCTGAAAAGCTCATTTCATAATGAAAATTGAACATGTATAGACTGCATACCTTTCACCCTCATGGCACAGGAAATCTGGACAAGCCAAAAGTAATGGGCGGGCAAATGACCAAAAATAGCAACATTTTTTAAATATTGCTCTTATCTTGGAAAGTTTTTAGAATTAATGGTGGTATGTTACATGAGGGTATGCAGTCTACAATTCCCACATCTGTCATTATGTAGTGACTTCATTCCTCAATGATTGCCAGAAAACCACAAATTTTGAGTAACAGATCAAAAAATGAGAGCAAAATATGGACAATTGAGATGTCTCAGTATTATCAATTGCATGTATGCTTAAGGAAGCCATCTAGGTGTGCCATACATAACTTCCAGACTGTCTTTGTGCAGTCTGTGCACTATGAAACCCCCTTTAATTTTTTTTTCATAGACAGCTTTTACATGTGTTGCAATAATATAAGCATTTTTTTTTCTACAGAGGTGGATGTGAATGTGTTGCTGTAGCTGGCCTCCTGTAAAAAAATAAATGGCAGTTTTGGTGTAGTGGCTTTGGGGGCAGGGGGGGGGTCGGTCGTGTGAGCTGGCAGCAGCGTTATGTCAGGTGACATAGCTGAGATGTGGGTTTCATTGCTTCAGTTTGCTTTGATTTACCAAAACCCAATTGCCTACTTTTTGGTGCTGTGTTCCTTTTTTAATGGATCTGTATTTCCTTTTTCTAACCACTCACCAGGGTGTGTGTATTTGCATGCAGTTTCAAGAGCTCTGCAAGCTGCATTTTACTGCAGTCGTGGTACTGTTGGATGCCCGGTCTGGTTTGTCCTTCCCTGGTGTGCTTAATGTGCAGTTTCTTCAGTGTGGAAAGAGCATTATTTCAAGCACATAGACTGCTGCTAATGTCTGTGTGTCTGCTTGCTGAAAAACCCAGAATCACACTTTCCACTGGAGAGCTGCATGGCAGTACTGAAACCTACATTTCTCCCAGAGAGGCATTTTGCCATGGCAACTCTGATAATCACCCCACAGACTTTTAGCCACCTTCAGAGCTGCCTATTGAACCATTGATAAATACAAGTAGCTTGTGCCCTTCTGGGCTTAATTCATGTGCTTGTAGCATGCCTGTGTTGTCTTTATGCTCTGCCCCTTTACTCTGCACCATGAAAGACGTGCAGTCTGTTGCCATACCCTATATGCACTAACAGCACAAGTATCACATGTGAAAATAGTGGACTTCCATGTTTGCTGAGGTGCAACCCACTTCTTAGTGTGCCAGCCCCTCCACTCCCCCTGTCCAGGTTCTACTAGAATGCAGACATTTGTATGATACTCTCATGGAGCTACCTTTTGAGTGTAGTATTGGACGGTGTAGCGGTCACCTTGCAGCAAGAGGTTCTCCAGTTCGATGTCTTCTGTGGGGAGTCTGCATGTCCCTGCGTTCGTGTGGGTCTTCTCCGGATTCTTCAGTTTTCTCCCATGTTATAAAGACATGTTTGGAGCGTTTCTCCCCAAGCTTCTGCTGAAAATTGGCTTTGTTCCAAGTCTGACTTTCCCAGTTAACAAATGTTAAATTCATTAACTCTATTTACCTGCTCTCATTAAGTGTTCAACTTTCACACATGCCTTTTACACCAATGTATGGTGTATATGTTGAAGAATGCTAATCAGAACTTCAGTCAAAACTTGCATCTTTCTCTTGTGCGATTTGTTTGCCTTGTTTGCCCTGTGTTATCACTGAAAATTAAACCTCAGTGACATTAACTTGAGAAAAATGTGAGATGCATCTATGCTTTGCATATACAGAGATGTGTTCATTACGGTCTCCCTGCCTTATGTGCCATCACCGAGGGGAAACACTATAGGCTGTGTTTCAAGGAAAAGCCCCCCCCCCCAAAAAAAAAAATACATATAGGCTAGGGTAAGAATTCCTGCAGTGCTTAACTCACTGGATCCCCCCATTTACTATTAGTACCACAGAACTTCTTTAAATCTTTTCACAGTCTGAAGTGTTGGACTCCCAAGGATAGTTGAACTGGGTCTAACTTTAGCACTCTGCACTAGATCACTCATTTTGGCAGTCTGCAGCTTTTAAGTACTGCAGTGTGTTTGTACTGGACACAGGAATGCACAGACTTGTCCAGTTACTTTGTGAATAAATATCAATGTAATGCTTGTACCAGCATGTGCCACTTCCTGTTTGCAGTAGTTCTGGAGAAGTTGGAGGTTCTGCACCTCAGCAAAGCTCCAGAGCAGTCTTATGTTGTATATTATTTTTAGGAGTAATATCTTGCTGGTAGTTACTAGGTACAGTAGTTTACATTTTGTACATTGGGGTGCTGTTTCAACAGAGAATGCAGCTCCTTTCTAGTGAAATGAGCCAAGTGACTTCTAATATCCGCCACTATGCTAATATCTGAAGGTAGTACTTAAAGAATTTGTTCAGTAATGGGTTTGTCTTCACCTTAAAATGTTTTACTTTAATTTAAAAAAAAAAATGTAATTTTAAATTGGGAAGAGCTTCTGTTGAATGGGTTTTCTGTAGCATATCTGAATAAGAGCAGATTCCAGCCCAGTGAAAAAAAGAAAAAGCCTAAGGTCTGATGGCAGTAGTTACTGAGGTCTCTGCGGTTTGACTTGTTAACCTGTGTTCGGTTGCATTTTGATGTGTCCTTGTTTAGAGAAGACTGTGAAATGCACTGCATTATGGGGATTGTTACTCATTTTGAGTCTGCAAATGTCCCTTTCAGTCTTCAACTGCAAGGATCAGGATCTGTCACACGCTTGCTCTCGACACATTCTGTATGAATATCTTCTAAGATCTCCGTGCTGGTTTGAGGGGTAGTGGGGGTGGTACAGTATGTCTGTCTTGAATTCGGCAGGTTTTGAAAAGGGCCACATTGAATTTCTATAGACTTTTTTTTTTTTTTTGTCTGGATGGTAGGGTTTTGTTTAGTTTCCTCCACTCCATGACATTCTACTCCATCATATGTGGTTACCATAGTTGAATCAATTTGCCCATGTGACTGGGCATATGTGCACTCTGTTTTTATTGCTTTAAGATTGGGTCTCCAGTCATAACCACATTGTGTTCAGGACTTGGTGCCAAGAAATTTTCACTTTGAGAGCAAAGCTCAAGAGGTGAATCTTGGAATCCATGTCAACCACGCAATGGATTATAATCCTAACTTTGCACCATGTATCAGCTGATACAAGTGTTTTAAGCTTTGAAAGCCAGTAAAGCACTTGTGTCGCATACACAGCAAGTAAGGAGAAATATGGGACCATTTTAAAATACTGCTATAATTTTAAATAAGTTGCTTACAGACTGATGTCTAAACAGATATGGATGGATATTCAGGTACCATTTGAATTGAACGAATGTCCCTTCCCTTACTGGACTAATCATGCTTAGAGCAGTGTATAGCATTTGTTGCACACTTTTTTGAAAATGCGGTTACAGCTAGGTCTCTTGCTAACAGGAAGTGTAATCACGGCAGTTCATGCTTTTACATAAGTTTTCATGCCACGTGTGCACACACACATGTATGTCTTTGTATCTGTGTATGTATAGATCCCAATTTATGGTAGGCTTGTGTTTTTAGAGTGCTCCGACTTGGTAGTGACAGCTGCCATTTGTGGTACTGTGTGCCAGACTGCCATCAGTACAGTCATGCAGTGGGATATGTAGTTGGCAAACTGTGCTAATTACAGCATTCAGCTGCATATTTTATGTGCCTTAACACTGTTCACCCAGGGAGAGTCTTCTGGCCCATTTGTCTGTGGGGGGAAATGGACTGCATTGTTTACTTTCCAGTAAGCTTTTAACCTGGGCCCTACTTATTTGCCAAGACTCCCCCATCCCATCAGTTAAAGCTGAATTTTTCCTAGTAATGGTCAGAATGTGTTGCTTCTTTTTATCCAACTGCGTAACGTAATATTTGCTAAATTTTAACCAAGAAGACCTCTTGCAATACAAAACAATTAGTATGCACTGTGAAGTTCTTGGTGTGCATTTTGAGGATTTTTCTTTCAGCATACATTTATATTCACTGCTGTTGCACACTAAATTTTGAGGAAGACACTTTTCCTCAATAATGCTCTTTGTCAGATGCCTATTTTTCGCCACTTACTTGTGATGGGAGGTGCTGAAAATTCCAAATTCAATAATTGCTTTCCTTTCACTTCAAGTGCAGCATATTTATCTTAATTTTCATTTGTTTCTTGCCCCCCCCCCCCCCACGCGCACACTCTTCTCCATGCACAGTGTGAGCTAGTGAATGCAGCTGACTTGCTGGCGGCATTGTAAGACTTGGTCCATCTGCTAATATCTAAACCTGCATGGCAGGTTATGTCTGAAAAACTCAACCCTTTGTAGTCCTCTCCTATACTTTGTGTAACTAATTGTCATTTGAGCAGTTATCAAATAGTTAAAGCCTCAGATGTTGTGTAACACAATATTCTGTTTGGGTGCAATGCTGTTTTAGTGGAAAGAAAATACATTCAGCTTTGCTTGACAGCTTTCAAAGTACAGAATGCCTACTCATACCTTCTGCTCCTTGAACTAGGATTTAAATATATCTAGAGACTGCCAAGCAGCAGAACATTATCTGTTCCTGTGGTCTCGTTGAAGTGTATTTTTTTCTTCAGTTTGGAAGTGTTTTGGGTGAACTAAAATGGCCACATACAGGTGGTGGATGTTTGACAGGAAGGTTGGATAGTGTCCACCTTTAGATAACACAGCAGTTCAGAATAGTGCATGGATATGCATGTCTGTGTGTGGTCAGATTTGGACAGCCCTACTTTTAGAGCATGTCTTTTCACTTTTTCTGCTTACAGTATTGCATGCATCATAACACAAGGACATAAAACTGCGTCCATCTTCTGGTATCTGTATTTTTTACTGGCATTTGAAGACTGTAGCAGAATAACCATCTTTATAAGATAATTTACTTCTATTCCTGGTACAAATTAGATTAAAAAAAATTGCAGTTTGCCACAGCATTAAACTTGCATGATTGGTAATTCTGCGGAGGTTGTCTCCTTTGAGTCCTAACCCTTTTGCATAACTTTGTTTTCTTAGGGTAGTCATTGTTTTCATTCAGCTACCTGAAATGCAGTGGTACAGTACTAAACACACGCACACTGACTAGCACATTCTGTGGCTGATTATGACCCCATCACAGGACAGACTACCAGAGATGTTTGATGGGGGGGGGGTCAGTAAATGATGCATGGATCTTTTACTGCATATATCACATCTGATTGCTTAGCACAGCATTTAAACTTCCCAATATGGAACTGTTTTTATATACTGTGTGAATACACAGAGGTAGTGTGGGGTTAGCTGGTCTGCATATAACGGTCAGAGTATGTTTCTTGGCACTAGGGTTATTTATCACTTGTCCTTTGCACAGGATAGTCCCTGTTGGGTAGTTGTGTCCTGAGATTTTGGGAGGAAAAAAAAACTTTCCTTAATAGATGTATAAAACAACTGTATTGAAATATGTAGCACAAGCAACTCAAATGCTGTACAAATAAGGTTTTATTTTCTCAAAAAAAATGTGAAGTTTAGTCCTTTGCACCTGCTTGCGGCAGTCTTTTGTCCTGCAAAATCTGATGGTTCCACAAAGTGTTGCAGTTTGGGCATTTGAAAAGGTGTCAACACTACTTCACACTAAAGTGACTTGAGTTTGCTTCTACCCAGAAATCTCCCTTAGCCTGCACTGCTAAGAGTTTTAATATACAGGAGTGATTGTACATTTCTCTGATCTGCTGTAGGACCATCCATACTGTTGACCGGAGTTCCTGTTTTCTACATGGTTCTTTTGCCTTAAGGATTGGACTTCACCTAATTTGAAGTCCTACTGTGTGCTTGCAATCTACCAGTTTTGCACTAGTGCAAGCACTTCAGGGAGATGGAGCACTGTTTGGATTATATACCATCCTTGTGCAATTGCACAAGTGAGTGCTGCTCATAAATCCCAAACTTGGCAAATAAAAATGTGCAGCAGATGTTTTCTGCTAATGTGACACAAAGTACTGTGAAATATCTACAATGAAGGTGACAAAAGCTTGTCTTAAAATACTAAATACAAATGTGTGCAATTTTTTTTTCTTCTGCTTCCAGCAATTGCTGACTAAATACAGAACACAGAGTATCGGTCACGTTCAGATGACTATCTTTAGCTTGTTCATAGGTTGGTACTAGGTACTAGGCTATCGGCCCTAGGGCCTATACAAGCCTAGCCATAAGTCTAAGCCATATTGAAGACTGATGTGGACAGCACTGTATGAAGCACAAAATTAAAGGCAAGAGGAGTAGGCTAATGGACTAGGGTTTGACCAGATGGACTTTGTGCTTGGTGACTGAGGGTTTGAGGGATGCTGATTAACAGAAATACTAATGTAAGAGGAGTCTGAAGTTGAGCATAGCTGAAGTTCAGACACCTTAAGAGTTTGCAATAGTTTGAGGAAGGGGCATGTATTGACTAGGTTGAGTATTTTAATGACTTGCATATGTCCCATCCACCTAACTTCTTGTATGGTTTTATATAATACATGATTAGTTTATAGATACCCAAGTACTAGGCTAGCTGGCCTTGCCCATTTTAAGCCTAGTCATCTGCCCTTTTTGTGCTTGAATATATTGGCCTTGCTCATCACATGGGCGGTACCTTAATGAGAATAACTGATCAGACCACAGATAATTTAGGGACTCGTGCAGTTAGTATTACAAGGGGCAGTCTTGGGGTAAGCTGGTTTCCATCCGTAGAGCCAAGTGTGAATGGACACGGATGAGCTCAGTTTTTATGGCAAGTTTGTTTTTATGGTCCTCTGTGAGCTGTATCTGTCCCTTCAAACCATTTTGTTGATGTTACAGAAGAAGTTTAGGGAAAAAAAAATCTGTGTAAAATTGCACAGTGCTGCTAGCTTATAGTGGATGTAGATGGCCAAGCTTTTTCTAACAGCTGTGCTTTCTTCACTTTAGAAAGGGGTCAGTAAACCAGCCCCCTTTCCTAGGTAACATATATAAATGCTTTTGTTAAGCTTTCGGTGACAGATATTCACATGTTTGTAAATGGCTTCTTCAAAAGTACGCTTAATTCTTTAAAATCCGGTCATCTTTGGCATGAGAGGAAATTACCATTGGCTCCTAAATTTGGTTTGCTTGGGGCGTTAGGAGAGGTACATGATGCATAATTGAACTGGAATAATATGAAATGAATTTTTCAGACATGCCCTAAAAGTTGAAAATGCCTAGGCTGCATATTTTTCACCCTCATGGCACAGGAAATCTGGACAAAGCCAAAAATAACAGGGAGGCAAAGGCCCCAAAATAGGAACAACTTTTAAATGTTGCTCTTGTGATCTTGGAAAGTTGTTAGAATTAAAGGTGGTATGTTACACGAGGATATACAGTCTGTCTTGTCTGTCATTGTGAAGTGAAATCAGTCCTCAGTGATGAGAAACTGATCTAAAGTAAGAGTGCAAAATCTGGACAATTGAGAGATGCGATTAGATTGGAAGGCTGACATTCCAGTATTCTCAATTGCACGTCTGCTTTTTTTTTTTTTTTTTTTTAACGAATCTTTTTCCTTTTTTTATGAATCTTTTTCCTTTTTCTAGTCACCAGGGTGAGTGTATTTGCAGGTTCAAGAGATCTGCACGTTGCATTTTACTGCAGTCTTGGAACTGTTTGATGCTCTGTCTGTGTTGTCCTTTCTGGTGCCTAATGTGAAGTTTCTTCAGTGTGGAAAGAGCATTACTTCAAGCAAATGGACTGCTGCTGGTGTCACTGTGTGTGTGGTTCCCCTTCACAAGATCGAATTTATGAATACTCGAAATGCATAAGCCTGAGCCCAAAATCTCGAGTATTCATATACTCGAAATTGTGAAGGGGCACAAAAGAAAAAACACTTTTTTCTAATGTTTTTGCAGGGGGGCTGTGCCCCCCTGTAACCCCCACACACTCCTACTTAAATATACCAACTCCAGGATCACACTACAGCAAAGGAGATGGAAATGTACCATTACATGCTATATGCATAAGCGCACAACGGGACACTTTCCATTCCTCTGCTGAAGTGTGGTCATGAAACACCTACACATTAAGAAAGGAACAGTACAGGGAGACCCAGCCCCCTACAAAAAGGCAAGTAAAATCCTTAATCTAATTTTTTACACTTCATTCACAATTTCGAGGTACTGAAACTCTAGATTTTGAACTCTATAAACCCAGCATCACACTTTCCACTGGAGAGCTACATGGCAGTACATAAATCTACATCTTTCCTAGAGAGAGAAGTGTTTTGCCATGGCAACTCTGATAACCACCCCACAAACGTTTTAGCTGCCAATTGAACCATTGATAAATACAAGTAGTTTGTCCCCCTCTGGGCTTAGTTCATGTGCTTGTAGCATGCCTGTGTTGTCTTTATGCTCTGCCCCTTTACTCTGCACCATGAAAGACGTGCAGTCTGTTGCCATACCCTATATGCATTAGCGGCATAAGTATCACATGTGAAAATAGTGGACTTCATGTTTGCTGAGGTGCAACCCACTTCTTAGTGTGCCAGCCCCTCCACTCCCCCTGTCCAGGCACTACTAGAATGCAGAAGTTTGCAAGATACTTTCATGGAGCTACCATTTTGAGTGCAATTTTGAGGTAGAGGTTACCTGCTCTCACTGAAATTTCACTTTGGTGCAAAAGGTATGTGAGAGTGTGTGGTGTAGTGAGATGTAAATGCATTTTATTTACATCTTTCTCTTGTGATTTGTTCACCCTATGTTACCATTTAAAACTAAACCTCCAGTAATATTAATTTATGGAAAACGTGAGATGCAACCTTGCTGTACATGTGTTCATTACTCTTGTCCCCCTGACTACTGGCTTGGGTTAAACTTGCTGCAGTGCTTAACTCACTGGATGCCACTATTTACTGTTGGTATCACAGAATTCCTTTAAATCCTTTTACAGTCAGAAGTGCTGGACTCCCAAGGATAGTTGAACTGGGTCTGACTTTAGCACTGTGCACTATATCGCATCATTTTGGCAGTCTGCAGCTTTTAAGCACTGTAGTGTATATGTTTGTGCTGTACTCGGGGAAATGCATAGGCTTGTCAAGTTATTTTGGGAATAAATATCGATGTAATAAGCATATTTTGTACCAGCATGTGCCACTTCCTGTTGGCAGTGGTTCTGGAGTTATTGGAGATTTTGGAGTTTTTGCAGAAAAAGCTCCAGAGCAGTCTTGAGCGCTATGTTGTGCGATATATTTTTATATTTAGGAGTAGTATCTTGCTGATTGCTACTAGGTACAGTAGTTTACATTTTGTGCATTGGGGTGCCGCTTCAACAGAGAATACAACAGATGTTCTTCGTGTTTCACTATTGCAGTCATCACCTGTGGGTTATCCCTGTGGTAGCTCTCTCAGCCGGCCTGAATACCAGAGTCCTTGTGTTTTTTTTTTTTTTTTTGCCGATGTCATTCAGTCTTTCTTGCTGTGGAGCCTGTAGCAGAAGCAGTTCACACAAGTGCCGGTCTGTCGCTAACAGAAGTTTAATTTCAGCTGCAAACGTCTAAAGCTAAGTACTCCGTTAGGGATCCTTTTTTCTCGCACTAACAGATGTCCAAAAAAGTTAATTGTCTCTCCTGTGGAAAGCAGGTCCCACACCAAGACTTCATTCTTACCGCGTCACTTGTTTGGGGCCCAGACCACGACCCCCCCCCTCCCCATTGCCAGTTCTGTGCCCTCTTTAATGCAAGAACCAGTTGCCATAGAGCTCTTTTTTGTAGACAGCTATTTTCGTGTTCTGTATTTCTATTCCAATATGCTATCAGTCAGCCAACAATCTGTGGACATTCCAAAAAAACGTAGAGCTAATATAAACCACAAAAGGCTAAGCCTTCTGACTGATGCCGCTAAGCAAGTAGTCAGTTCTCAATTATTCAATGAGGCGGATTCGCAGCCCCTGATGCCCGATTCGATATCCACGCAGGCCTCTACTGAGACCCTTTCGGAGTCCAGTATGCCACAGAAATTATCTTAGTCTTTGAGCCTTTGGTGCAGTCTGCCTCTGTCGGGTCCAGAGCTGCATTGCGGGCACTGGCTTCCGAGGAGGCCTTTCGCACTACTGAATCTAGACAAAAAAATGATGTCTTGGCATCTGACAGTTTCTCAGACCGGATTCTCTCGGGCCTAGAAGCCATGCCACTCCTAGGAAATCTGCCTCTAGCCACCATCTTGTTGGCTCCACCACCCCAAACACAAATGCTTAAAATGGCGGAGGATCTCCTCTCCCTTATCCAGGGTAGTCAGGCCACAACTTCTAAAAGGAAAAGGCACCCTTCTCCAGAAATTATAACTGAACAAGATTCTGAGGAATCTGACTACTCTGTTTTTGAAGAGGAACAGTATCCCTTAACTGCTTGAGGATTCATATGCAGAGGAATCCATCCCTTCTGCCTCCCATCCAGAGGACCTTTTTCCTTTGGGGAAACCCTTCACTCCCTCAGGGAACATTTCCAATGGGAATCTCAGGACTTCCCACAGGCTAAGAAAAGACTTGGAGCATTTCTGGACCTGAAGCCCTTCCTCCTGCTCCCAGTAAACCTGACAAGGTACTACAGAGTACCGGATTCTCACAAATACCTGCTGCAGACCCAGAGGTCATTACACAGGGATCTAAAAGGGCTAAGACTAGTTCTGCTAAGAATCCTCTTCCTTCTGACAAGGACTCCAGAGCTCTGGACAGATGGGGTCAAAAAGTATACACCTCTGTAACCTTAGCTATCGGAGCACTCAATTGCAGTTTCATAAGAAAATATCAACAGCACACTTTTGGAACTACTAAAACAGAAGATTGCTACCTTTCCTGACTGTCAATTCAAGAGAGTTAGCAGATTTACTGCACTGTGCTTGTCAAGTGGCTAAACACTCATTACAATGTTGATATGACACCCTAGTAGGGCATCAGTGACAGGATCTGTTGGGACACATGCATGGCTAAAGGAACAACCTCTCTGATCATGTAGTAGGGCATCAGTGACAGGATCTGTTGGGAGACATGCATGGCTAAAGGAACAACCTCTCTGATCATGTAAAGTCTAAATTTGTTAATGTGCTTGTTTGGGGAAAAAGCAGAAGAGGTGCTTTGCATAGATTTTGCTTTGTCTTCCATCTATTTAAACCGTAAACTATTTCTTTCCGGTTTAACCTCCCAGATTTAGCAGGAACTTTCCCTCTAAGCACTGGGCCTTCCCTGCACCTAGTAGACAGGGCTAAGCTAAGCCCTGTAGGGACAGATCATCCTTATATTTTCTTGAAAGGAGATGAAAGATCAGATCTCCCAGTAGGTACACATCCTTGTGGTCACTGTAGCATTTGTGCGAAGGCCATTAATCTAGACAGGATTAATGGTATTTCGTTTTCCCCTAGATTTTATTTTAATTGTAGGTCAGTGGGAGTAGTTTACATATTAGGTTGCTCATGCAAAAATATTTGGTACATAGGGCAGACCAAAAGGATGGTTCGAATTCGCATCCTGGAACATCTAAGGGATATTAAAAATCATAATGAAATTAGCCCTGTGGCCAAACACTTTTTTGACAAACGTGACTGTTGCACAAATAGCTTGATGTTGCACAAATAGCTTGAAATTTTGCATTCTGGGTAAGCCTTTTTGTTTTGAAAGTGGGGGGATGTATATTCAAAAACTACTTGAATTAGAAACTAAAATGATTTTAAAATATAATACTCTGAAACCTGGTGGACTTAATTTAGGACTGAGCATTTAGTTTGTTGGAAATTAATATTATTACCTACGTTGTAGATGATAGTATGTATTTATTCATCTAGTTGTTTAATGACACTTTTTTTTGTATTGACTGTTTCTACCTTCTAAATTATTGTGAATGTTACTTTAAAATAATGTGACCAACTCAGTATTTAGTTAATTAATTACAGATGCCTATGTAATTTAGAATCCATTATACAATTATATATGTGTATATATACCTTTGATAATATACACTTTTTGTGATCCTTTGAAGGCGAAAGGCCAAGGTACCAGATCGTGAATAAAGAACTGGTTAAGTGCTTGGATTGTGTTGGTGTATTGCTGTTTCTTCTAGTGTTTGTGGATACAGATCATCCAGGCCCCTATCCCAGGGCCAGCAGAGAAGCAAACGATGGACCACTTCAGTCTCTAAGGCAGGGAGTTCTAAGCCAACCTTTTATGGCAAACACAATGACTCTCCTCCCGCCTCTGCCCTCCCTTCACTCATCAAAAACTAGGCGGAAGGCTGTCCCTCTTCAGACAATTGGCTTTCTGTAACAAAGGACCAATGGGTCTTAAAGATCATTTTTTAGGGATACAAATTCTCTTTCAGCGAACTCCCAATTCCAAGAGGGTGCCCAGACTTGCCTCCAAATCAGTGGGCAGAGGCATTGAAACAGATTCAAACTCTCATATCCCAGGGGGCAGTAGAACCCATCCCCTCAGATCAAATGGGCAAAGGCTTTTATTCCAGACTATTCCTTGTTCCCAGAAAAGAGGGCACTTGGTGCCCCATCCTGGATCTATCCATTCTGAACACCTCCCTGGTGGTCCCCAGATTCAAAATGCAAACTTTGCAGCAGCTGCTGCCTATGCTAACAAAATGCCTGGCTAGTGACCCTAGACCTAAAAGATGCCTACCTCCACGTCCCCATCAGGGAATCGTGCAGGAAATTCCTGTGCTTCAGAGCAGGCTCTCAACACATTCAATTCTCTGTGCTGCCCTTTGGCTTCTCTACTGCTCCCAACTATTCACCAAATGCTTAGCCCCAGCCATAGCATTCTGCGGACAGAGTATACAGTTTTACCCTTACCTGGACGATTGAGGCAGAGTCCAAGAAAAGCTGCTCCAGGACCTTCTTTGTCAAATCGCTCTCAACTTCCCTAGGGTTCACCATCGGGGAGAAATCAAAGCAAAACCCCACCAGGAATATCATTTTCTTGGGAGCTGTGCCAGACATTGCATCCCAAATGGCCTTCCCATCCCCAAAAAAGCAGAGCTTCCTGCCTTTCTAATTTACCCAGCTGGCTTCCAGAAGTCCCCTCACTGTGAGGAAGCTCCTGCAAGCCCTGGGATACATGACATCTTGCATCCTTCTCATTCCTCTGACCAGACTTCACATGAGAACTTCAGTAGTATTTAAAGAACCTCTGGTGCCAGCATTCAGTCCCGAGAGAGCTCTCTCCCTCTGATAGCATGTATAAAGGCAGAGCTTCTCTGGTGGGCAGAGGCCTGTGCCAGGAACAAGGGTCCCTTCAGCAAGACCATCACCACTGATGCCTCAGAAATTGCTTGGGATGCTCACCTAGCAGGCAGGTGCACCCAAGGTCTTTGGGATGCCCAGCAACTTCACTTGCACATCAGTCAGAAATGATAGCAGTACAAAAGGCTCTGACATCTTTCAAACCCCATCTCATGCCAGGGGTTCTCCTTTATAAAAAGACAACCCCACAGTAATGTGGTATATCAACAAATGGGGGGCCCAATCTTTACCCCCTGGGCAGGTTAGCCATGATCCTCTGGCTTACAGCTACCTCCATGGGTCTACACGTAACTGCCCATTACCTACCAGGGGTCAACACCCTGGCAGACCACCTAAGCAGAAACTTACTGGACCCCATCGAATGGCAGCTCCACAGGGAAATATTTCTGCAAGTCACTAAGGAGTGGGAGACTCCAGAAGTCTATCTCTTTGCCTTGCATCTCAACCACCAGCTGCAAAAGTTCTGTACCCAGGGAGTATCACCTTCTAGCATGGAAGGTGGATGCCTTGACCTTCCCCTGGAGCTCTCTCTTTGTGCATGTGTTCCCTCCTCTGCCCCTTATTCCCAAAGTACTGATCAAAATAAGGGAGGAGAGACCAAAGGCCATCCTCATTGTTCCAGACTGGCCCTGACAGCATTGGTACCCCTTACTGTACAGCCTGACCTTACAGCCCCCCGTGCAGCTTCCTCTGATCTCAGACCTCTTGACCCAGGTGAGGGGGAAGATACTGCACCCAGAATTGGACACTCAACCTTTCAGCATGACTTGTACCTTTAAAGCTAATGAGGAGTCCCTGTTAAGCAAATGGGTCCTAGACATAATCACAGAGGCCAGAAAGGCCCAGCACCAGAAAATCCTGTGCAGGGAAATGGAAAAGATTCTGCTCCTGGAACCAGTCCAAAGGAGCCAGTACCTCCCATCCTTCCCATCCCTCTTATCTTGGATTACCTAGCCAAGTTGCTCAATAGTGGCGTCTCTCTTTCTCCTCTATTAAAATCATGCCTCTGCCATTTCTGCCCATTATGATTCGGACCCACCCCTCTTCTCTCATCCTTTGATTTAAGCAATTCCTCAGAGGGGCTAGTATCAGACCTCCCAGAAGGCCTCCTAAGCCACCCTGGGACCTGAATTATGTTCTAGAAAAACTAACCTTACCTTCTTTCAAACCTGCTGCTTCTACAGAATTGAAATACCTCTCCTAGAAGATTGCCTTCCTACCAGCTGCATCACCTCAGCCAGGAGGTATCAGAATTTCATGCTGTCATGGCTGTTGAGCCCTTCCTCATTTTCCATGCAGACGGGGTCTCCCGAGGACTAACCCCTCCCTTATGCCCAAGGTGGTATCTGATGTGACCCTCAACCAGGCCATACACCTACCCACCTTCCCAACCCTCAAAACAAGGGGGAAAGAATTCTACACTTGCTAAATGTGCACAGACAACTCTGATACTATCTGGACCATACTAAACCATTCAAAAACAGGCCAACTTGTCAGCTTTGCCCCTGGGACAGAGGGGAAGCCCATTTCCAAACGAACCATTTCTAAATGGATATCCCGCTGTATCCATTTTTGTTCCAGACTACATGGGAATCCCCAGTCTGTCAGTACTCATTCCACTAGGGCATCCTCCACTTCCACAGCCTTCCTCAGAAGAGTCCCCACCAGAGCCATCTTGGTGGCTGCCTTCTGGGCTTCTGTCCATACCTTTGCAAAGCATTACCACCTACCTCCTTTTTTTTTTTTTCCTCCCCTAAGTCTAGGGCAGAGTTTGCCTCTGCAGTTCTGCAGGGCCTGCTAACCCATGCCTAGGACTCGGACCGATCCTTCCATCCCGCTCCTCAGCTTTGGGAATCCTCCCACAGGTGATGAATGCAACAGTGAAACACTAAAAACAGAGTTGTGTACACTTACCATAAAGGTAGATGTTTGAGTGTATTAGTCCTGGTTTCCCTCCATCCCCCATATAGCATTTTCCCCTAGGGGGGCATAAGCTTCCCACGGTGACTTTTAGCCACCAGGACCACTTTTCCTTATTTCCTTGTGCTTCTGACTGGTTAGGGCAAGAAAAACTGATGTAATGACGTCGGCTCTCTGGCTTTATAGCAGAGACGACTTGACGTCAAGACTACAGGCGATGGCAGCAGACACAAAAAAAAAATGATTTTGGTATTCAGGCCAGCCAAGGGCTACCACAGCAGGGATAACCAACATGTGATGACTGCAACAGTGAATACACTCTAATATGTACATTTATGGTAACTGTACTTTCTAGAGAATACAACCGTTCTAGTGAGATGAATGAGTGACTTCTAATATGTCTGCCAGCTTCCATGCCAATATCTGAAGGTAGCACTTGGAGAATTTGTTCAGCAGTGGGTTTGTCTTCACCTTTAAAATGTTTTACTAAGCACTTCTGTTGAATGGGTTCCCTGCAGCATCTCTGAATAAGATCAAAGACTTCAGCTCAGTAAAAAAAAAAAAAAAGCCATGCCAAGGTTGAATGGCAGTAGTTACTGAGGTCTCTGCAGTTTGACTTGCTAGCCTGTGTTCAATTTGCATTTTGATGTGTCCTTGTTTAGAGAGAACTGTCAAATGTACTGCATTACAAGGAATGTTCCTCATTGAGTCTGGAAATGTCGGTGTTCCGTGCAGTTGAATACTGAAAGGATCGGTCACGCACTCACTCTTGCTAACTCGCTCTCTCACACACGTCTGTATCAGTATTTTCGAAGACCTTGGTGATTATACTCCATTATTTTGATGAATAAAGTAACGCATTTTAGCTGTCTTGCTTCCTAGTTGATGCTAATGGTAGTGTTCCACAGTTTTGCCTATTTGCTCGTCATTGAGAGGGGTCTTTTTTGGTTGGGGGGAATAAACATTCTCCACCCCAGTAAACTCAGTTACTTCAGTTTTCCATCTTGGATCCAAAATGTGCTTTTCCCAACCCCGTTTAGTAATATGATCTTGTGTTTTTTCAGTTGTGCTATCAACCCAGTTAAGCAGGCAGGAAAGCTGATGTTTTTTCACACACGCTTGTGCACAATAAAGTGCATGCACATGTCCTCAGCTGTTCCCACCCTTACTTGACTGGTCTGTCTCCTTGCACGTCATGACTCTAGCACAAGCTCCATGGGGCCCATGACCCTTTCATGAAGTGATTTGTTCCTAAACTGGGTCCTCCTGCAACTGACAACCTACATTTGTTTTCCTGCTAAGCAGCACCTGCAAAAAAGAACTATTCTTATCGGCCCCAAGGATTTCTCTGGTTACAGAATTTGTTTTTTGTCTTTCAGGTAGTACATGTTAGTGTCTGCAATTTGCTGTCTGTATAGAAATGCCACACTGATTTCATTTCTGTGACTTCTACAATAGTACTAGTTTGAGTAAATCCACTGCAGTACCCCCAGTGTTGTAGGTAGGTCTTCACCAGTGCCTAGTATAGTGGTACGTTCTTGCTGTTCTCCTAGGTTGGTTTCTCCTCCTTGGCCTTTCTCTCCTGACTAGCCTTAAATTAGCTGAACGTGTACACCACATTTACCACCTCAGCAGTAGACCTCATTTTCTGAACTATTTTCATGCTCTTGGCAGAAATGCCTTCCCTGCTACTCCAGATAAATATCCTAAATAGAGCAGGGGCTCCTGTTGTCTCCTACTACAACCCATTTTTTTGAACTTCTTTTTGGAAAGCAGCTGTGAGGACTGAAGTAGGCAAGGACTTGTATACCTTTTGCAGTTTGAACACTGGTATATAAAGGTGTTGAAGTGATGACCTAGTTAAATAATGTTCAGGCAAACCCTGTTTAGGTATTGCTTGCATGTATCCCTTGGACATGTACTTCAGAAAAATAGTATTCCTTTTATATGATTACTGGAGTGCTTCCCCTCTAAGGCAACAACTCTGATCTTTAGATTAAGCTTATATTCTGAGCTATTTGGCTACCTCAGCAGTAACAAAATGCAGTAGGATTATGTCAGTGGTAGACCCTTCTCAGCATTTTGAGTGTTCCATGGAGGTGAATTTCTTTACCAAAACTCCCTTTCCATTAATGATTGTGGTTTGGTTGTGTCAAGTCTAGTACCTTAGCTAGAGCAGGGTGAAAGGTACAACTGCAAACCAGATTTCCAGCAAGACAAGATTCCCCTTTAGTAACACTGAAGACTTACAAGACCTTGTGAAGGACTTTGCAATTGGGACCATCTATTGAAAGATCTTGTTCCACCATGAAATGTTTGCATCACTTTATGCTGGAGAAAATTAGGCTTTCTTCCCCCTGCTTCTGCTAACATTTCCTGAAAACCCTTTTTCTTATCTGCTGTTTTGGTTGAGGATTTCAAGGCTCAATTGGACAGGCCTTCCTATTTGATTTTTTTGTAAGGCGTGGGTGATTCTTTAGGCTTAACCCATTCATTGTGCACAAGGTCTCAAAAGAAGCTAGTTTGTAGTCCAGTTTATCTGGGCTCCTGTTCTCTTTGCAGAGCGGAGTGTAACTAAGCATGCAGTTCCTAGATGTTTAGTAAACTTTCATATTTTATTGGAGAACTTTATTTCCAGCACCAACAACTTGTTCACCAGAACAGTGGCTGATTTTGTTGACCCACTTTAGATAACGTCTGTCAATGGCAACCCATTTTTCCACAAGTGGCTAACCAAAAGGAATAGCAAGAAACTGTCTTCCAGAAGTTGCTGAAGATGATGCTGTCCGATACAAAACTGGACTCTGGACACTTGCCATAATAAACTGTTTGATCTACTTAACTCTGCTCTGTAATCTACTTGACCTCTGCTCTATCCATCTTTTCCTATTATGTATTCATTCTTTTTTTGGGCATCTGACTTCCACTGGGCACATTATGGAGGAGGCTATTGGAAGTCAGCCTGAGTGTTGGTCATATCATTGCTAATGCCCTACTGCACAAGTCCTTGCCTTCTTATTGCTTTGTCATTATGGTAATTATTCATAACCTTTTTCTATCATCAAACTGTACTGGAAGCACTTTCTTTGTTTTGCACTAGGCAGATGAGAAAGTTATATTCCACTGCCTTCAAAGTAAAATCCCATGGAACCCTTCCATTATCCCTTGCATGTTAGTCAAGCGGCTCTCTAGTCTCTCTTCACCTTACCATGCCCAAAAGTACTCCACAATAAACTTAATATGCTACCCAACCCCTTCAGTAAAGCATACTGTTGCAGTTTTTGCCTTTTCTGTGTTTTTAAGTGCACCTGATTTCCCTGTTTCTACAGGCAGTTGTAGATGTCTGCGGATTGTGCATTTGGCTGTAAATGTTGATGGTGATGGTATAGAGGAACAAATAAAACTGCTATAATACACTAGGCAGGTTGGTAGTATGCCCCACTGGCTTGATTATAGTATTTGTGTAAAAACTGCTCTAAAAACACTAGTTTGGGTGGAGGAATATGGCACTGCATGATCTGTTTTTTAACAGATGTGAAGGATTTGTAACACTCCCTCTATTCAACCTGTTTAGTATAGTTTTACTACTCTTGACACAGGGTCAGTGTCATCCCGGTCCTATTCCAATAGTTGTATTGCTTTTTTTCTTTCCTTGATTATGCAATCAAGAGCTGTGCAGGGACAAAGAAATCTGGCCATAGCTGCTTTAAATGAAGTATAAATTACTTTCTTAGTACTGTACTTGGCTCCTTTGTTTAACTTACTGTGTCTGTGTTTGATAAAACTGCTTTTCAGGTTTCATATGTAGTGTATCTGCCTGTCTGGGCCAAAAGTCAAAACAAACATCTTTGGAAGCCATTTTCTGCAGCAGGAAGACCTTGAATTTCCATTCAGTTTAAGTATTGGCTGACTTTTGTAATTGTATATGATTTCAGTAAAATATAGCTGAGAGTAACTTCAGAGAAGAGTCCAGGGTGGGTTTCCGTCTTTTGTGGAGAAATAAACTTTATATTCTAGTTGTGGCAGCATCTTGACTATTTTTATAATGCCTATAATTATACAGTTCTGCTGGCTCACTTACCATGCAACAATATCAGTTTTGAGAAGTTTAATATTAAAATGTTTCAAAACTAGAAGAGAATATGTACGTTACATTTATATAGACAAAGTAACTTAGTTTTCTGTTTAACACAACTGCAGTTGTTGCAGCTAACTTTCAAAACGCCCCCAATATGTACTTATGGAGCGTCTTTATTAGGATGCACAGAACGTGTGCTGTTGAAATACTGCATCAAAACTAAGAATTGCTTGGTGAATACAGCCCAAACCCAGCCCTTTGTTCCATTCTCAATAGTTGGGGGGAAATGTAGCTTATTAAATAGGTTACTTTGATTGGTACCTGAATTGTTGAGGCAGAGCAGAAGGCTGTATGGAGTCCCAAGTCTCCTGCAAGGATGGGTGTGAGTCCTTTACTTCTGTAGTTACTTTACACCTGTAGTAAAGCATCCCTGTGAGCATTGCATTTCTCTTGAGTTTGTGGAGCTCTCAAGAAAATTTGCAAAGTAGACTCTTGGGAACAGCTTACAGTGGTAAAGCTCTGAAGTAGCACTATTAATGTCAAGCAGCAGTGTATCCCACAGAAAAGTTGCTTTTGATAATTCTCTGTTCTTTGAATCTCTGAGTTATCAAATTAATGCACTTGCTTTTCCTGTGTGTTTTGCCACCAGGTCTCTAAACTGTTGCAGGTGTCACTTTTGCCTCTTTCTCATCTTTCCAAAATCCATAGCTGTCCATGTCCCCTTATACATAAGAGCAATGCACAATAAAGGCACCTAGAGGTCAATAGTATGACTTTTAACAGGACTAAAAGTACTATCCTGTATACTTGATAGAATACAGCTACAGAGGCGCAGTTCTGAGCTCATTGCGGATTCTGGCAAAGTAGATTGAATCCATACTGATTTTTACCCTGAATCAGGAATGGCATCTATTCTAAACTCTAAACATTGAGAGAAATAAACAGTTAACTCGGAATTTTAGTAGTTAATAATGCTATGGCCTGCTACTGTAAATTTTAATGTTGCAGATCTTATTTTAAGCATCCCTCTGCATCCCTCTGCATTATATAATGAATGGGAATCCTTATCTAAATTCTTGTTGGGGGCTTAACACTACTGGAAACCTGTGACTTGTGCACCAGATGTAAGCCCTAGTCCCCATTCTCCCCAGGTTTCTTCCATGATGGTTGTTGTGTCTTTCGGCTTTTCCCGGTTAGGGGTCGCCACAGTGGAAGGTCCGCTAATGATTGGCAGTTGATTTTTACATACAGGGTTGCCGGCCCTGATACACGACCTTCAACGAAGGAATGACCATTCACACATGTCTCCATGCAGAAGACGCTCTAGCTGAGAGTCGAACCGGACACAGTCTTACTGTGAGGCGACACCGCTACTGCAGCACCACTCCTCCCATTCCCATCTCATTTGCTCGCTCCCCTTGAATACAATTTCATTTGGGAAGGACTACCCCCTTGCTGCTTTGATTTTGGACACTCCTCCCTTGTCTCATCTCATCAGCTCTGTCTACGGAGTACAGAGAGCATTTGAGAAGGCCATCCCCCCTTTAGTTTCTTAATCTTGAACTATCTTCTGTTTCCTTCCCCTCCACTTAGTAACAAAACGAAATTACACTTCAGCTGCTTTTACTGTAATTGTTCTACCGACTATATCACCTTATTTTGCTGTGTGCTCTTAGTGTTAAAGTGCTTTTAGTCTGCATTTATTGCTGCTTGTTGACAGCCTAATCAGTTCATCTGTTCTAAGCATCTTGGTTTCGGTTTTACCAATTTAGTGAATTTACATTTAAGAAGGTTTTTGTGGTCTGCACTCTTGTGGACAAGTCAAAACCCGCTCTCCACAAGTCTGTCCCAAGTATTCGTGAACACTCTCTCTAGACAATTCCAATCAGTTTCTCCTGCCAGCCTGGTCAACATGGGCATATGGAGACAGTGCAGCAACTGCCTCGTGTTTTCTGACAGCCCTAGTCTCCTAGCACATAATTCTTCTAATTGCGAGAAATGCATGTGCATCAGTAAACTGGAATCCATGCTCACTCCACAGTAAGCACTCCTGACAGATTGCCAGCACAACACCAGACCACTCGCATCACATAGCCAAGCACAGCACATACCCACCTATATAGAGGTCCTCAATAAAAACTTACCTAAACAGCAGAGACCTCCAAAACGCACACATTCTATGACAGCAGACAACACATCAGTGTCTCTCAAACACAGCCCATAAGGCAAAACCAATAAACCATCACAGCCCACAAGGCATAACAATAAGCCAAACATACAAGTCATTGGTGACTCATTTGAGACACGCAGACGTCCCCCTCACCAGGCTCTACGAGGAGAAGGTCACTGTCAGTTCTGTCTGGTGACAGAATCTGTCACATCATGCATGCACTTGTCTGTTGCTGTGAATGACATACCTCCCTGGACTGTATGAAGAGAAACCTGATTGAGCTCTGAGTAAGTGTCTTAGGCAGGTATGACCCTAGCCCTAAGCGGCATCCTACCTTCACATCCCACTCAAGCAGCAGGCAAAGTCAACCAAGAAGTCACTTTTCTCCATTCTTCCTGCCAAACTCATCAGTCATCTGAGCTGCTAATGGAACTTGGGTTGCTTACCATCGCCTGGGATTTATTCCTGTGTCACTGGGCTGGCAGTCCTTGGGGCTTTGAGCTCCCTTAGCTGTTCTGATTTGGGTTGCTCTATAATCATCTTTGTGCATTCTGCATTATCAGAGTCCATGGAATTTGGCCTCCATCCTTGTGTCTTGCTTAGCAGATTTGGGACATCTATTCATCAGGAAATGCATTTTTTTCACCTAACTGTCCATTGTCTGTGTGCTTTTCTAACAAGTAATTAAAAGTAGCCATTAAGAACTTGTCATCCAGCAAAAAAAGTGAAATTATTCCAAACTATGGAGTCTTACCTTAGCATTTCTCAGTGAGGTTTCCTGATCTCTTTAGAGGGCGAATTTTATTGGAGTTGCCATTATTAAAAAATAAATAAATAAAAGGCAGTCCAGTACTCGTCAATAGATGCCAGCTGAATGTCCGGGTCTAACTCGCCATCTCATATGAGCTGTAGCATATGTGATTCTAGCATATGTGATTCTAGTCTGCAAAGTTTTTTGACCCCCCCCCCCCCTACTGTCCAGACTATCCTTTAGTCCGCTTCTACTTCTGATGTCTGGCCCAGGTAGCCGCCCACGCTCCCAACATCTCTTGTAAAGATCTATTTTACTTGCTAAGATCTATTTTACTTGCTTTTACCATGTTGCCACTCTTCTTGCTAGCAGTAGTGTAGCAAGAAAATGTTCTATATTCCAAGTTTCGTACTGTTGCTTTCACTCCTGATGACGTTTCAACACAAAGTACACATTTCAAATAATATCTCCATTTCCAAATGTTGCCCCTCCTCTAGACTTGAAAGTTCACTTTATTAGCTGCCTTTGTCACCTGCAGTCTACTCCAGTCGTAACGCATTTTAGAGAGCATCCCTGTTTGAGAATGTTGCAGACCTTGCTATTCAGAGATACCACAGCATATAGAACTGTCCCTAAAGTAAAGCTTGAGAAATGCTAGGAAAAGATCTACACGCAGAGATTCTTGTATCAATTATTCGGTCATGTGTTCCACAAACATGGCTTATTCTGTTTCTTCCCTGTGGCTCTCCCACATGGCTGCTTGAAATATTGCCCGAGATGTATGGGTTGGGGCAGTTTTAGTATACCCATGCACACTCTGAACCTTGTCTTCACTTTTCTATAGCCTAAAATAGTCTAGTAAGTCACATATGTGGCTGGTGTTTTCAGAATGGCCATTCTGTTCTAGGGGCTTTTTGGAATTTTAGAATGTGTACTTTCTAAATGCTATTTGCGTCTTGCTTTTCAAATCCATTTTAGTTGCCGGTAAAATGCTTTTTATTAATAAACTTGTTAGAAACGAGTAGTTCAGAAGCTTTCTTGGATGTCTGCACAGTGCCATTAAATTGTTTAACCAACACTATGCAATTTACCTTGTCTAACTCTTCTGGAATCTTACTTTGAGGAAGTAGCCGTGTGCCATCTTACAAACATCAGCAGCCTTTTGTCTGCAGCTCCACAGAACACTCGTAAAACAAATGCATCTCATTTCCTACTGACTTTAAAGGAGAGCTAGTGTTTTTAGGTGTAAAACGCAACCCCCTCCCCCCATCATCCGAAGCCTATTTCAGCTATTTACTTAGTTGGACATTTGGAGGAAGATTGAGTCTTGTCGCCTTGTGGTAAACTGCATTATTTTACTTGGGAAGGAAATGGGTCTGTATTTGGTGGAGGGTTGGTTGTTCGTTGTTCATTGCCTGCAGTGAAAACTTGACTGTAAGAATATCTGTTAGTATTCACGACCTGGAAGACTTTCTGCATGTTTGAAATAAGGTATCCTTTTGGAGGTGGGGGCAGAGTGTGGTAGGGGAAATTTTTAAATTTTAGTTGCTGCCTCCTTGTGTAGATGTAGTAATAACCCCCCCCCCCCCCCCATATATACCCACTTTCTGTTTTATGGGAACCTGTCTTTTCCAGCTTGCTAAATCGGGCAGCTGCTGACTTTGCAAAGTATTCACACATTTTGAATTAGTTTTGTATGCTGCTTTCTGCACAGACTTGCATCATTTGACTCCTAATATCCTGAAGTTTTGTCTGTATTACTGCTGCATGATTTGGAATTTGTATTTAATGTGCAGCAGAAAAGTATGTAAAAGTCTGTTCACTGGTTCTGTAGATCAGGAAGTCATTTTTTGAAAAAGCAGTTCATTAGTAGTTCTGCGTAGCTCGCTGTTTTTTTTGTATCCATATTCCAAATGTATTGTACCTGGTGCTGCAGTAGCGTTGTCGCCTCACAGCAAGACGTCCTGTTCGATTCTCAGCTAGAGCATTTTCTGTGTGGAGATGTGCGTGAATGAGCGTACCTTCGTTGAAGGTTGTGAGTCAGGGCTGGCAGCTCGGCACGTAAAAATCTACTGTCAATCATTAGCGGACCGGAGTTCCACTGTGGTAACCCCTAACCGGAAAAAGCCAATAGACAACAAAAATTCCAAATGTGTTGTACCCAGTAGTCTGTGGATGGCTGCTGTTTTAATGTGGTACCTGGGATTCTCAGCAGTTCCACGTTTAGCTGAATGTGTTCACAACTTGTAGCAATATTTTTTAATCTAAAGTGAGAGAAGTTAACAAGCATGTGCAGCCTCAACCAGCCCAGAAATGTGTTGTGTTTTTATATTCATGTGGCTACATGGGAGGGGGGTGCAACAGTTAAGTAGAAAGCCCCTCCATTCAGTGTCTTTAATACTGTAATCTCAGCACCAGATTTACAGATTATTGTTCCCAGCCTGAGATTAGAATTTAAAACCTAGTTCAGAGATGTAGCAGTGTGTTGCCAGAGCTAGCACATTGTGTAAACTTTCATAGAGCCTCTTCCGCTCATGCTTTTGTCGGTAGGTTATTGAATCGACTCTAGTTCTCTTGCTGTCTTAGTCCAGTCCAAGCCAGGCTACCGATCATTGCATTAGTTTATTAAAGGCAAGGAAATATTTGAAGGTCGCATGTTCTCTTGTACTAATTTTTATTCAAAGCTTTCAGGATGCCCATCCATGTTTTGAAGTTCAGGCATTTCTAGTTTTTGTAGGCTTGGAGCTACAGGTTTTAATTGAGTCTTGAATGACTGATTTCAGGATTGTTGCAGCAAGTTGCCTTCCACAGTTAATCCTCAAAATATGACTGAAGCTGTGAACTGTGCATTCCATCTCGAGTAATTCAGCGGGCAAAATTGCTCTGTATAATGCTGGTGTGTGGAAGCTTCTAGACAGGGCAGTTTTTTTTCCAGAAGTTTGTGCTGCTTTCAGATGTGCTGTCACATCTCATCTCATTTAGTAACTTAATTCTACAGACCAGGAGAGATTTGAATGATGCATTTCTGTTTTCCAGGGATATGCACATGCTCCAACCCTTAATGAAGTTGGGAATTTGTTGCCACTTTGCAATTCTGGACATATTGCATAATTAAGCAGTAACACACCAGGTCTGTGTGGTATATTAAGATTTACCCACATTTTGGTATGGTTTAGTCACAAGAGCGAAGCCCGGGTGATTGAACAAAGCCAACCGTGGGTAAATCTTAATATACAACACCACGGAGTCAGTTATTGCTATTCTACAAAGATTTTTTTTTTTCTTAAATGTCTTGGCGCCACACTGTCTGTCTGCGGCTGGTAATATCCTGCTGCCTTTTTTGGATGTACTATGCATGCGTATGGGACTTGCGTTTCCATGCATACTCAGTACATCAGTGCTTTGGAAAGGAAGCAACAGAGAAAAGGTCTCAGTCACTCCATTTTTCTCCTTTTTTTTTTTTTTTTTTTTTTTTTTTTTAAATTAAAATTCTAACAGTTTAGGGGTAGGAGAGAGACGGAATAGAGGAAATGCAAGGAAAATCTGGTACGTGTCTTTAGTTTTAAATAACATACCTGATTTTTCCTAGTATTTTCTCCATGCTGATTCTCTAACAGATTTTTGTTTAAAAATAAATAAAACTTACAGAATATACCAACGGAAGAAAGTCTAGGCGACCAGACCTTTTTCCGTTAGTATATTCTCTGATTTACAGCGGGCACATTGGTTGGGCTGGCTAATCAGCGTGCTCATTTTAGAATATTAATGGCCAGTCATTGTATAATTGTGGATATTGTACATATGAGCACTGCACTTTTTACCAAAATGGAACTGAGAGATTTTGTATCCTT
This sequence comes from Protopterus annectens, assembly GCF_019279795.1. NCBI lineage: Eukaryota > Metazoa > Chordata > Ceratodontiformes > Protopteridae > Protopterus > Protopterus annectens. The sequence goes on along the minus strand of NC_056746.1, from coordinate 354,222,578 downwards.
CCTGTAAGTCACTGCTAGAACTAGAAAACACCTAGGCTAACTTGTGCTGCTGATACATTTTTCATAAACTGTTAGCGTCTACAAATTTTTGCAGACTCCAGAGCAGATTACCTGTTTGCTAATTCTTGAATAACCCAAAATAAAGTTCATTTGACAATGCAAAGTTAAGCTCCTGTCAAACTATGCAAGTCCTGGAAAGCATTATTAATAACACAAGTAGAACACAAAATGTGTGTGAGGGAAAGCTAAAGTCCAACTGGGTAATGCCCATTTTCAGTGGCAGCCCAGGGAGAAAAGCTCCATTTGCTTACACTGAGTTGCATTAAGTTCCAGTAGTTACATTTCTATTTACATTTATGCACAGACGGTAGTCTAGTTTATATATTAAGATTTTACACGTGGAAGTTCCTAAAGAAAAAGCCAACATGCAACTTTGTACAGGTGGAAGTTGTGTATGAAAATTCTCATTTCAGTGAGAGAGTGTGTACTACTTCGAGAGAGTATTTGGAGTGTGTCATGTACGGTGAACACAGTCTCAACCTTGAGATGAGCAAGTAATAAGAATTTACTAGCGAGGCGGTCCCTTGCTGGACAGTTGGTCCATTAGTGCAGGGCACTTTTCTGGATGATGAATTTGAGCTGTAGTTGTTTGTGTAGTTCAAGCCAGTTGAATTGCTTTAAGCTCTGACAGTGGTGGGTCCTGTAAGGCAGATTGGTGGCAAATTTAGCTATTGTAGCAGGAGACCAGTTTCTTTTAGTAATTAAGTTTAAGGTAGGAGCGGCATATGAGTGGGCAGTAAGAAGGTGGTGGCTAGTTGTTTTTGCAGTATCTGTAAGGAATCCATTGATGCTATAATGGGAGCCTAGTTTCTGATGAGTAGATGTAATGGTGTGCAGTTTAAGCTGCTGTGCAGTTTAAGCTGGTGATATTGCAGACTGTGTATGAAGTGTAGTGTGAGTTGGTTTCAGTGACAGTATTTGCTGACTTTATGGTAAAAAATGCTATTGATTTTTGGCAATTGTTCATAGGTTCATAGGTTCATAGGTTCATACTAGGCTATCTGCCCTAAGGCATTTATAAGCCTAGCCCAAATTATTGTGGCTTACGCCACCCCTTATATGAAAAAATACTGTGCCCATTAGTTTGTTGTGCCTCTGTCCAGCAGTGACCCAGAGATGATTCCCGGGGTAAACCTACGATCTCCCATCCACAGGTCTAGATTTCTCTTGAACAGAGTCAGCGAGGTGCTCTGCCTCACATGGACCGGGATTTTATTCCACAGCATAGGGAGTCTCTGAGTGATAAATCTATCCCTCCAGCACGTCCTATTTATATCCGTGCTAAGGTTTAAGTCGCTTGCTCTAGTGGTTTTGGTGGATTTGGATTTTTGAGGTGGAGCATGTCCATTAATTCGGGTTGGACATGGCCTTGTATGTCAGGCACATGTCACCTCTGAGCAGACGGTATGCGACTGAATAGAGCTGGAGTTTCTTCAATCTGGCAGCATATGACAGATTTTGGAGTCCCTTTATCCTTTTGGTGAGGAACTTTTGGGGTCTCTCCAATTGCTGCAGATGTCGGGTGAGATACATCCCGAATGGGGCATTGTACTCGATCATTGGTCTGATAAGTGAAGAGTACAGGGGAACAATGACCTCACTAGATCTGGATGTGAATCCCTTCATGATCAGGTGGGCAATGTAGAAGGTCTTTCTAACCACTTTAGCAATGTGAGTGTCAAAGAAAGGCCACTGTCAACCTGGGTCCCCAGGTCCCTGATAACCTCTTCTGTGCTTAGTGGATTACCACCTATATGGTAGCTTGGGGTTACCTTGTTTTTCCCGAAGGGTATGACTATACATTTTTGGCGTTTAACTTCAGGCCATGGCTCTGGCACCAGCTATCTGTTTCCGTGAGTCCCTTCTGAAGGATATCAGTGTCCGATGCACTTTCCACTATGGCCCAGTTTGCAGTCATCTGCAAACTTTGTCAGCCAAAGTCCTCCCATGTTGGCCTGTACTTCTGAGAAGTAGATGCCAAACAATAGGGGGCCAAGGACCGAGCCCTGTGGGACACCACTTGTGACCGGCTTGGAGTCTGACACAGCGCCAGCAACTCTAACCCTGTGGGTTCTGTCCTTAAGCCAGTTTGCAACCCATCTTGTGACATATGGGTTTACATTTAAGCTGGTAAGTTTTTCTACAATACCCGAGTGGGGTATTGTGTCGAAAGCCTTTGCAAGGTCAAGGTAGGCTGTATGGACTGCCTTTCCCTCATCAATGGCCTTGGTGACTATTCCGAAGAAGTCGACCAAGTTCAAAAGGCATGATCTTCCCTTGACAAAGCCAAACTGGGTCGGGTCCAATGTCTGCAAGTCCCCTATATCTTTGTTTATGAGCTCCATTATGATCCTCTCCATAGCTTTGCAGACTAGACTTGTTAAGCTTATGGGGCGGTAATTACCAGGGTCCGTAGAGGCGCCACCTTTGTGGAGTGGGACCACAGTTGCCGTACGCCACTGCTTGGGCACGTATCCTGTGGTAAGGCTGAGATTAAACAGCTGCCTTATGTGCGGGTTTAATTCCTCATTTAGCTCGTGTAGCACACAGCCGGGGACACCATCCGGTCCCATTGATGCTGTGTTTTTAGCTTTAGAGAGAGCAGCTTTCACCTGCGCATTTGAGATGTCCGGGAGGCTACACTCGGCTGGGATAGTTATCTCTCCTTTAGGGGAGAGGGGTGAAGTTTGCACTGAACCTGTCTGCCAGTATGTTGGCAATGTCTGTGGGTTCAGTGATTTTTGTATCATTTTGGACTAATTCTGAGCATATCTGTGAGTTTCCACCCAGGTTCCTAACATAGCTGAAAAAGGCCTTATGATTGTCCTTTGAATCCATGGCAATTTTTCTCTCAAAATTGGCCTTAGTTGATTTTATGAGTGCTCGTAATTTTTACTAATAATGATCAGGGGTGACTTCCCTTTTATGGATTTTGTTCTATCATGTAATAGCTTTCTCCTCTTATTGTAAAGTTTGTTAATGGCTGGGGTCCACCAGACTGGACGTTTGCCCTTTGTGGAAAGAGTCTTGGTTTTATTTGGGATTGCCTGATCCATGCAGTCCTGGAGGTGTTCATAGAAGGCATTTGTAAGGGCTTCCGCAGCTTGGGTTGTGGTTTCCTCTGACTCAGGGGCCTTGAAGGATACCACACCAGTCTTGAGTAGTGTGAAGTTTGCTTTAGAGAAGTTCTTCACTATGGTCTTTTTGTTTGGGGTGGGGCGGGATGTGGATTTCCAGTGAGATTAGTTTATGATCAGATCTCACCAATGAGGGATATACTTCGGTGTGGAGCATTTTGTCCCCATGTTTGTGACAATGAGATCTAGTATATTTTCTCCTCTCGTGGGAACAGTGACTAGCTGTTCCATGGCATTTGAATTTATGAACTCCAGGAACCGTTGGGCTAGAAAGTTAGGGCTTGAGTAATGTTCCCAGTCTATATTCGGGTAGTTGAAGTCACCCAATATGATGGTGTTTGGAGATACATTTATACCCTCCAGTGTCTTCAGGAAGGCTGTGTGGGGTTCCTGAGTTTGAGAGGGTGGCCTGTAGCATGCTACAATTTGTAGAGCAGTTTTGCCTATTGTTAGTTGCACCTGGATGGTTTCCGAAGCTTCATGCGTTGCCACCAACCTGGAGGTGTGAGTATCCTTTATGAATATGGATACACCCCTCCTTTTGTGGAGTGGTCCGGGTTTTGGGGCCGGAACGCATGATATGAGGTAAAACCTAATAGTGCCGGGTGCTCTCAGGAGCCTTGAACCAGGTTTCAGTTACAGCACAGACATCGATGTTCTCCATACTGAGAAGGGCCTCGAGTGCGTGCATTTTGAGATTTAGACTTCTGGCATTGAGCAGCATTACCCTCAATTTCTTCCCATTTTTGTTTTCTAGGGTGGTAGGTTTAGAATTTGAGCCTTGCCTAAAAAGGCACTATGGGGTGGCAAGAGCCTTAGCCAATATCCGGAATCCCAGGGTGACAGGTGCAAGCCGTCCCTTGAAGCAGCGTGGCTTGTCAAGCATGTCATCCCAGGCAGACAGACACTGGATCCCCTTTGAATGACACCAGACATTAAGCCAATTGTTAAAGCTGATCATCTTGTCTCTATATTGTGGCATCATTCTTGGTGAAGGAAGGATACTGCTCAGGGTTAGGGTCATACCTGCCTGGGCTACATAATCAGAGAGCTCCTCTATGTCTCTTTTCATGCAGTCCAGGGAGGTGCGTCTCAGGTCGTTCACACCAGCATGGACAATGACTGTGTCATATTTGTACTTGCTGTGGAGTGACCAGTGCTTGTGTTATGTGGCGGATTCTAGCGCCCGATAGGCAGCTTACTGTGACCCTCTCCTTGTTCAGCCTGGTGAGTGGGACGTCAGTGTGTCTGACTATGGAGTCACCTATGACAAGTATGTTTGGTGTTGTATTTGGCCTTAAGGGCTGTGACTGCTTTGCACACTGCTTTTGTGGTTTATGTGTTGCTTTTGGGGTGTCTTGAGGTAGCAGTTGTTTGGGTGTCTGCTTTGGAGGCCTCTGCTGTTTAGGTAAATTTTACTCAGAGCCTCAGTATGTCTTTGTGTGTTTATGTGTTTGATTCAGTGGAGTGGTAGCATTATGTGAGGCTGGTTTTGTGGTGTGTGTAGTTGCCTTCTCCTCCTGTCTGGTCTTGCCAGTCCTGAGTTGAGAGAGCTCAGCCTCCAGTTTGGCTAAATAGCTGCATCTCTCTTAAGTATTTGTGTTATGTGGGAGGAGGAGAGGGTTGTCTGTGTACATGAGGCAGTTATAACATTGCCTCAAGATTCCCAGATTCACCAGCTGGACCGGAGAGGAGATTGACAACTGACCTTTGGACATGCTAGAATAATATTGGGAAATCCTTAATTGAAAACAAGGGCCAGTGGGGAGTGAGGGTGTAGTGCTTTTAATTTTTAGTGCTGACTTATATAATTGCTTTAGTGAGCAAGTGCCAGGTAACTTGAGTGCAATGTGATACAAGTAACTAAATGCAAAACGACAAACAGTAACTTTCTTTCAAGTGAAACAAGGAAATAAGTACAGTAAGCAATGCAGATATCACTAGTGATCCACAGAAGCTGAGAAGTTGCGTATTAGGTGAATTAGCTTCCAGGAAATAACAAGCAAACAAACAACAAGTATATAAACAAAGCTAGATTCAGTAGGCCTGGATCTAGTCTATGATAGAGCAAACAAGGTGAACCAATTTCAGTAAGATACAGTTCAAATATTCAGGCACTATAAACCTTTAACCAGAAAATTCCCAGCTCAGAAGGGCAGAGTCCAGCCTCTTCTCCCACAAGAGTGCAGTCCACGAACCTTCTTAATGTAAAATAACTGGCCTGAAGCCCAAGTGCCTAAACCAGAACTAATACACTTGGACACTGGGCTCTCAATCAGCAGTTCCCAACTTAGAAGGATGAAAGCTACCTGTCCTGCCACCACAGTGCTTGCCACAAACCTTCCTAATGTAAAACAACTGGTCTGAAGCCCAAGTGCTTAATCCAAAAGACTTGAATGATAGCTACACTTTAATCAAGTTACAACCAAGCAGTAATAAATACCATTGAATACTTTAGAGAATGTCTGGATTAGTGCTCAAGTTACACAAACAAAGCTAGATCCAGCAGGCCCGAATCCAGTCTATGCCACGGCAAACAAGGCGCACCAACTTCAGTAAGAAACAGTTCAGATATGCATGCACTATAAGCCTTTAACCAGAAATTCCCAGCTCAGAAGGGCAGAGTCCAGCCTCTCCTCCCACAAGAGTGCAGACCACGAACCCTCTTAATGTAAAATAACTGGCTTGAAAGCCCAAGTGCTTAAACCAGAATTAATACACTTTTAGAATAACAGACACTGAGCCCTCAATCAGCAGTTCTCAACCTAGAAGGATGTAAGCTACCTGTTCTGCCACAACAGTGCAGACCACAAACCTCTCAGTGCAAAACAACTAACTGGTCCGAAGCCCAAGTGTTTAAACCAAAAGGCTTAGAATGAGTTACACCAAGCAGTAATAAATACAATTGAGTATTTTAAGATGATGCAAAAGTAAAAAGAAGTAGGTAAAAACACAAGTACAGTAAAAGCAGATGAAATTTTTTTTTTTTTTTTTTTTTTTTTTTTTGTTGAGGTAAAAAGAATTGGCTTAGTTTTCTTGGTTGCAAGAAGGTTTGATTTCTTGAGCCAGGTTTTTGCAGAGGAGAGAGATTTTTGGGTAATGGAGCTTATTGTTGAGGCTGCACATATTAATGTTAAGATGGGAGATGAGTAGCTCCGATTTTGTATCTGGATGCAGCACAACTATTTTTCAGTGAGAGAGAGCGAATAAGCTGGTAGAGGAAAGAGCCCAACCGGACATTCCTAGACTTGTAAAAAGCATTTGACAAGGTCCTAAGAAAGTCTGTTTGGGCAGTCCTGTGTTTCAAAGTCCCTGAAATACTGGTAGAATTTAAAGTGACAGGGAGTGTGCATCAGGCTTTAGCTCAAAGCCCACTGCTGTTTACACTAGTCATGGAATATATCAGCAGACAGGTTGGAGAGGACAGGTCAACAAAGCTGCTGTAATGAACACTGAAAGTTCCTGGGCAGAATCTGCTTGTATATAAAGAAAGTTCTAGGGAACTACACTGCAATTTATGTAAAACTGAATGCATTATTCAATGAAACAGAGTGAATACAGGCAAATTGTCATTTCAGCAAAATGGGGGGGGCAGAAAAAAATGAAAATTGAAGTAGTAATAGTGTGTGTGTGGAGAGCTACTCACACATACCCCTGTAACAAGTAACTGGTGCCAGAATCATGGACTGAAACTAAATGCCAAGAAATGCATTACTGTATCCTTGAAGTAATCTACAATCATTTAGGATCTGTCAACTTGTGTAGGCAGTGACTTAACTTTCAGCCAACATGTTCTCCTTATATTCTGCAGCTTATAAGCAAAGATTGCTTCTAGATCTAGACATGCAGTTGTACCCCTCTACTCTGCCCCCATTAGGCCTAGCATTGAATATGATGCACCTTCTGACATGTCTGCTCGGACACTTGCAACTGGAATCCCCACAAACATAACTTTTACTAACAGGTAACAAGGCCTAAACTAAGTCCTGTTTTTTTAATACAAATGGGCTCAAGTCCTGTCATAGTCTGTATCCTACAGACTGCTAAGAGGTGCTCTAGCTCTGGCATACAAGGCCTCCTCAGACCTAGTACTGATGGACCTACTACAAGGCCTCCTCAGACCTAGTACTGATGGACCTACTACATAAAGTCCAGTGGTATAGGAAATGGGACGTAAACCTCTTCTGTGACATCAGCAGTTTAGAGGGTCCGGGGTATTTCAAAGAGGATACCCCTGCTCTTTAAGATTTAATTATTTATTTGACTGGCAAATCCCACTGGGCTTGACTCCCATTTTCAGTGGAGGCCCGGGAAGCAAAGCTCCATAATATACAAATGATACAACAAATAAAAGGTTAATAAGTAATATATACATTTAATATAGTACGTACAAAAAATACAGAACTAGTACAAAAAATATACATAACACAGGACAGGGGTGTTGGTACAATATGAAGTTTTTGAAGTATTGATATCCTACAGGGGTGTTGGTACAATATGAAGTTTTTGAAGTATTGATATCCTCAGGGGCGGCTCGTGGCATAGGGCTGCCGGACTGCAGCCCCCTCAAAAAGAAAAAAAGAAAGAAAAAGAAATGAAAAAATAAAAAAAATATTTTTAAAATTAGCGGACTTGGCGCATGCATAGACCGAGTCCCGCTTATCGGTCTATGCTCAGGGTAGCCTCCAGCCGTCCCCATAGGGGACACAGGAAGCGTCTGTGCACTTTACAGTGCACAGACCCGCCAGGATTATGGGGCGTCCGGACTGCAAGAGGAGCAGCAGGGACTCGGGACAGTGCCTCACGGATCTCGTCGGCGTCGGGAACGAGCATGTCGATCTCGCGCGTCTTCAGCATTGCGCTGGAAGGATGTATGGATTATGGACGTTAACTCTGGATGTATTCATTCAGGATTCAGGTAAGGTGCCTTTCAATTTACAATGTTTATTTTTCTTTGTGTATGGTGCTTGTGCTTTACTGGAGTTTGTGTATGGTGCTTGTGCTTTACTGGAGTTTGTGTATGGTGCTTGTGCTTTACTGGAGTTTGTGTATGGTGCTTGTGCTTTACTGGAGTTTGTGTATGGTGCTTGTGCTTTACTGGAGTTTGTGTATGGTGCTTGTGCTTTACTGGAGTTTGTGTATGGTGCTTGTGCTTTACTGGAGTTTGTGTATGGTGCTTGTGCTTTACTGGAGTTTGTGTATGGTGCTTGTGCTTTACTGGAGTTTGTGTATGGTGCTTGTGCTTTACTGGAGTTTGTGTATGGTGCTTGTGCTTTACTGGAGTTTGTGTATGGTGCTTGTGCTTTACTGGGTTTGTGTATGGTGCTTGTGCTTTACTGGAGTGTGTGTGTGTGTGTGTGTGTGTGTGTGTGTGTGTGTGTGTGTGTGTGTGTGTGTGTGAAAATGCCCCAGGTGCTTATGGTGGTGTGGTAGGGAATGCCTCAGGCTTGAACCCTGTACCCTGTATGCAGGTGTTAAAGACTTGAGTTCCCTACCCACCACCATTTGTAAAAAAATTTCAGATTTTTACCTCATATTTGATCTGATCTGTTCCTCATAATATCTGTGGTTTGTAAATGTTGTAATGCTTGATATTTGATGGTGTAGTAGTAGCATTGTTGCCTCACAGCTGCAGGTTCTTGGGTTTGATTCTTGGCTGGGGTTCCTTCTTTGTGGGGTCTGTATCTTCTCCCTGTGTTTGTGTGGGTTTGCTTTTGTGCCCTCCCATGTTACAAAGACATGTCTGCATTATTTCTTCCTGGGCCTCCGCTGAAAATTTGTTTATTTGTTCCAAGTCAGACTGTCCTGATTAAAAATGTTAAATAAAATTGATAGGCATTTGAATTTCAGACTTAAGGGTTTCTGAATGTTTAATTCCCTGCGTATTTGATGGTGCAGTGGTAGTATTGTTGCCTCACAGCTATAGGTTTTCTGGTTTGATTCTTGGTTGGGGTGGCTTCTGTGTGGAGTCTGCATCTCCTGCCTGTGTTTGTGTGGATTTGCTCTGGTGCCCTGCCATTTTACAAAGATGTGTCTGCAGTTTTAATCCCTGTCTCTGCTGAAAATTGTTTTGTTCTGTCCGCAGTAAATTTGACAGGCATTTGAATTTCAGACTTCAGGTTTCTGAATGTTTAATTCCTTGCAGATTTGATGGTGCAGTGGTAGTATTGTTGCCTCACAGCTATAGGTTTTCTGGTTTGATTCTTGGTTGGGGTGGCTTCTGTGTGGAGTCTGCATCTCCTGCCTGTGTTTGTGTGGATTTGCTCTGGTGCCCTGCCATTTTACAAAGATGTGTCTGCAGTTTTAATCCCTCGTCTCTGCTGAAAATTGTTTTTGTTCTGTCCGCAGTAGAATTGACCGGCATTTGAATTTCAAACTTCATGTTCTTCAGAATACATAGTAGCACAACCTTTTTTCTAGCAATTTTCTAAGTTTATAAGATGAATATTTTAAATTTGTCCCTATTTTTGGGACTGTATTCCCCCATTATTGGCTTCGTCCAGGTTTTTGTGCTAAGGTTGACAGCTATGGCAAGAACTGAATTCACTGAATATGGAATGTAGAATTGTGCATATTTACTGATAAAGGTGCACTGTAGAATTGCATATTTACTGATAATGGTGGACTGTAGAATTGTGCATATTTACTAATAATGGTGGACTGTGGAATTGTGCATATTTACTAATAATGGTGGACTGTAGAATTGTGTATATTTACTAATAATGGTGGACTGTGGAAGTCTGAGTAGACTTTTTATGATAAATGTTCTCAACTGGGCAGTTTTGCCATTATGGGTGCATATGTTTTGTTTCATTGCTTACTGGAAAAATGTTCAAAACAAATTTAAAACACCCTCTAACAAGTGTACTGTATTGTACAAGGAATATAATTTTAGTACAATGAGGAAGGTGTATCAAAGAGCACATGTATGTTTCATATGCAAGGGGCCTATGATTCGAAAACAGCCCAAAATTAATCTTTATCTGCCACTGGCAAAATGTATTTTCTTTGAATGTGGGTTTCAATGAATGTGAGTTTCAAGGGCAGAGAAGTTTTAATGCTAAGTTTTCATTGTGAGACTGCATTGCTTTGTTTAACAGATTACTTAATGTTTGTGCTGTAAAATACAAAATAAAACTTTCAAATGAAGTCCAATCATTGAAGTAAAGCAGTATGCACATTAGTGTTTATGGTAAATGGAGTGAAATAGCCAAGTAATGGTTAATTGGAATGGCTGCAGAGGCTCCAGTTCAACCATTATTTTGTCAGGGGAAGGGCAGCAAACTCAGACAGGCCCAGCTGAACTATACCTCCCAACTGTCCAGATTTTCAAAGAATGAATAGATTTTGCTTCTTATTTTTGGTTTGTTGTTCATAAAATTTGTAGTTTTAATTCCTAAATGATTTGCCAGAAGTCACTAAATAATAAGTTTCAGACTTCATAACCTTCATAAAATGCATGTTAAAGTAAGAGCGTTCTATCAACTGTCTCAATTTATACAAGAGCAATTTTAGTACTGTTTATATGTGCCCCAATATATTTGGCCTTGTTCAGATTTACTGCATTAACAGGTTGAGAGGTACATGCAAATAAATTGCTTTATAGAATTAGGCATAGCCAACCTCTCAACTGTCCCCAATTTTGGCTCAAAATGTTGCTCTTCCCCTAATAATCCCTCCATAAAATAGCAATTTTGGAAGAAAACATGGAGGGTTTACAATTAAGAAATAACTGTAATAATCAAAGTTATAGATTACTTGAAATGCATGTAGATTCTTTTATTTTGTCAGCTGCTCAAGGTAGCAGTACTAATATTAAAGTGTCCCTTCTTTGACAGGTAGAAGCTGTATTGTGTGTCTATTTTATATTTTTGCATCACATTTTTGGTCCATTTTTCATAAAATTGTGTTTTTGGCAAATTAGTGACAAATCACTAAAGACTGAAGTTAGAAAATGACAGACATTTGAGTTTCAGATTTTATACCCTTCAGAAAATTCATACTAATGCAAGACCTATTCTATTATCTTTCTAAGTTTATTAGAGCAATATTTAAAAATTGTCCTTCTTGTTGTGCCTTTGTCCCACTTCTGTGTATGGCTTTGTCCAGATTTCTTGCTCTTGAAGTTGAGAGGTATGACAAATGTGTCAGGGCCATCACAGTCAGCCAGAGAGATTTCAAATTGTGACATGCTTGTTGCACCCACTCCCCATGTAGTGACTCTGGATGTGTCCAAGCAAGGCAAGGAGTAGTTGTATCTACCTTGGATGGGAGGACACACTGCATAAGTACTACAGTGGCTTTTCATCTGTCCTTGATTTTGCAGAATGGTCTGGTTTCTGTCATATTTTTGTACTGTTGATTTATGCTTATTACTCAAAGTGCCTGTTGCTCTGTGTTTAAGTAGCAATGCTTTAATGACCATAAGGTAAGCTTGTCTGACATCGTAAGATGCAAGTAAGCTTTAATAAGCATACTGTTAAAGAATTGCCAACATTGAAAGCCTTTCTGTTGTTGCCATGCAGAGAATACTTGACTAGATAATGTATAAGCCTTGGGTATTAAAGGACAGGATTCCATTATTTTAAAAAGCTCATTACACTTGTTGGAGACTTCCAGTCATCTCTACAGGCTTTACCCGTAAACTAAACAGAATGCCAATCATGTGTGGTCCATAACCTGTACAGTAATCCTTTAAGCAATGTATCTTGAGCTTGTTTCTTGTTTGCTTTTCATTTTTACTTTTATCATGTTTTCCCCATGAAACGTTGTCAGGCAGCAGGTCTTTTTGGATAAGAAACATTTTTACAAGTGGGGGCATCACATAGATTTCTACTTTCAGCATGTTGCTTGGTACTTTAATAAAGCTGAATATATTATAATTAGAACTGCAGTGCAAGGAGAAGTAGTTTGAGTTGAGTGCTTCTGGTTTTTCTTATACTTGATTTTGACTGGCATTCCAGTAATGTATTTAAAAAGTAATTTATTTTTTCATGCCTCACAACCTTTTGTTTCCATCTAGATATTAAGTAAGCTGTCATGCAGCCAATGCATTGAAATATTTTTATTCTTCTACACTTATTTTTGTCTTGATTGGACTTTCATAATGATGGTTTGCCACCCAGGGCAGCGTATTTAATTAAAGTTAGTTTTTTTGTGGTTTTGTGCATAGCTCCTCCCCTTTATGGTTGACCACACCCCTTCCCTTTGACCCCGCCCATTCAGCGTCTCCTGCAGCCCCCCTGTGATTTGAAGTCACCAGCCGCCACTGGATATCCTACAGGGGTGTTGGTACAATATGAAGTTTTTGAAGTATTGATATCCTACAGGGGTGTTGGTACAATATGAAGTTTTTGAAGTATTGATATCCTACAGGGGTGTTGGTACAATATGAAGTTTGAAGTATTGATATCCTACAGTAAAGATACAAAGTAAATACTTTTCATTCAGAGAATAGATTTATAATGCATACATGAGTGTATATATGTAGGAGAGTAGTAATACAAAAAAGGAAAGTTGGTTCAGAGTAGGATCTAAGTGAGATATGTAGGAATTGAGGCTTAGACTGTTTCACAGGTGCAGGTAGGATTTTTTTTAGATGAGGGGAATTTTTGGAGCAGCTCTAGTTGGGTAGTGTAGGGAGGGAGAGAGGGCATTCCATAGTTTTGGCAATGTAATGGGAATATAGGCATTGTCCAGCTCTCTTGTTGGGTCTGCTTACATTTTAATAGTTATTTGTAGACAGGAGGGTTCTGTTGGGGATGGACTGCAGGGCAGTTGTTAGGTTTTAAATATTAACTTGAGTGAGAGTTGATTTGTGTGTAAATAGACTGACCAAATTCAAGCCAAGAGGAATTTGAAATTGTGTGAGCAGTTGGGCAGGCTGGAGGCAAATCCTGCTGTCTTATAGTAGCAGGATTGTGATTGGTTACTGAGAGATGAAGGTTTGTGAAAATGAGACTTCCATATGGGAGGGAGGGGAGAAGTAGAGGGAAGTAGAGTGCTTGCATGTTTTGTAAGAGTTTCTGTATAGTTTGCCAAGTTTGATTTTTGTACTGAGAATGTGTTTATCAATGGTAATTCCTAGAAGGTTTGAAGTTGCATGTTCACTTTATTTTTTGAAAAAATATTAAATTCTGAAACTGGAGGTTTTAGATGAAAATGGTAACCATTTAGTTTTTTTGGAGTTCAACATTAATTGAGCGTCATTTGGCCAGGTTTCTGTTGTGAATGCATCTTGTTTGATCTTTTTGGAGTTTGGAGAAATTGTTGGCGAAGGAGATGATAGCTGAATTGTCTGCATATTGGATGAGTGAAGATTGATGGGAGGCTGTATTAAGATCATTTATGAATTGTTAAAAGTAGGGGCCCTAAAATAAATCCTTGTGGTACTCCTGTATTATTAACTAGATACTCTGGCAACCTGTATTATTGACTAGATACTCTGGTTTTGCCATTTAACAGATGGTTCTCCACCTGCCTAAACAAGTGAAAAGTTATCACACTTTGGGAGCATCCCAGTTTTTCTAATCGTTGTAATAACTTGCTGTGCGACAAAAGCCTTTGATAGGTCAAATAGAAGTACTTAAGTTGATAGGCCAGCATCAAGAGCTTTATTCACAGCATCAGTGAAGGAGAGTAAAGCTGTAATTGTGCTATGTCCATGACTGAATCCATGTTGAGTGGGGGATAGGAGGTTATTAATGCGGTGAATACATTTTTCTAAGATTTTTAATGATGAAAGTATAGAGATTGGCCGGTAGTTTTGAGAGATCATGTGTAGTACCACCTTTGTATAAAGGAGTATGTCCCCCAACTATAGAAAAAAATCTATTCCGCAATTAAGCAGTTTTAATTGGCTTACTTGCAACCAAAGCAATTGCTTACCATGCAAGTATTCAAGTGGTAAATTATCAGCAGAGTGTGAGCAGAGTTTTGCTTAGCAATTTAAGAATGAGGGTTATAGGTACTGGTTGAAGCGAGGAGGGAGTGTATGGGATATGTCAGAGGAAGCCCTGGTAGATATGGGGTCCTTTTGTGTGGTATTTTGGGATTTGAGACTGATTAGTAGATGAATCTTTGATTAGTTTTTATGGTATCAATGAAATGGGTGTTAATCTGGTGAGGGTCTTTGTCATGGGATGGTAATTGATATTCAATGTTTCCTGGATTAAGCAGGGAGGATACAGATTTCCAGAATTTCTTTGGATTGTTTAATTTTGTGGATTAAGAAGCATCAGTTATGACCATTTTTTTTCCTGTCTTACGAAGTTTATAATTTTGTTCATTTGCCAGAGTTCTACATTTCTGCCATTCTTTCCAGGCTCTGTCGCTGGAGAGGAGGGTTTTAGTATTCTTTGTTAGCCAGGGGACAGGATTATACTTTGTTCGTTTGGTGAGAAGAGGAGCCAAGTGGTTTATTTTGTCTTTCTAAGTGCATTAATATACAGCTGCATCCAAGAGCAAAGTTTTTTTGGGTCCAGTTTTGAGCATGTATGATGCTGTCGAATTGGTTTTGATCGAAGTGGGCAAGGTTCCTGGAAGTTCTGTATGAGCGAGGTTTGGAGATGTGTATTGGTTCTATGGGTAAAGAGTGGTAGGTGGTCACTCAAGGTGTTTGGGGGGTGCTGGTGTTGGAGTAAGTAGTGGGTGTGAGATATTAAAATCCAATCTAATGTAGATTCAGCTTGGGTATTTAAAGCACAAGTGGGCTGTGTGATGAGCTGTGTGAAACTATGTAGGTTAATGCTGGTAGTGGAGGCTTTGGAAGTTAAGCCAATTAATATTGGTGTCTCCTTGAATGATAGTTTCTTGAGATATTTTGGTTTGTCCAGCATAGATATTTTGGTTTGTCCAGCATAGGAAATCTTCCAAGTGGGGGATATTTTGACCTGGGGAAATGTAAATGACATTAATTCTATTTTTATTTATTTATTTTACATTTGTTGACCGGGCTAGTCTAGCTGGATATATTTCAATTTTCAGTAGAGGCCCAGGGAGAAAAGCTCCAACATTAATAGTTAGATAATTACTTAAAATACAGCAACAAGGATGGTACACAAGGATGGTACACATAGTTGAAACATCATAAATGAAAGTAGTTCAAATAAGTATAAAAAAAAAATCAGTAATAATAATAAAAAAGGGATCAAAAAAGATATTTACACTAGTATAGAAATCATTAAGAATGGTGAGATTAATTTGATTACACAATAAAAGTGACAGTGTTATTATGTACTAGGTTGTACTAACAATAAGCAGGATGGGAATCTACCAAATTGTTTCATTGTGGTCTGCAGTTCAGATGTTCTTCATCTCACATTGCTGCAGTCCTAACACTTGGGTAGTCCGCTGTCCCTCGGTCGGCCCGAATATCAGAGTATAAGGCTGACGTCGGTCAAGGCGCATTTGACTGACATCAGAACGTCGGGGTACAAATGCGCATGACCGACGTCATATCCTCAGTCTTTTTTGCCGCATGGTCCGATGCAGAAGCAGTGTTGCGAGTGCCGTTCGGCGTTCTGAAATTTTTCGAATTCGGAGTTTCAGACCGAAGTCAGAGTTGGTTAAGTACCCCGTTGGGGAATATTTTGGTTTTTTCTTGCCTCAGTGGTTTACCGGATGTCAGAAAAAGTGAATAACTGTATTTCTTGTGGGAAACAGATACCGCATAGGGATTACCATAATTTGTGTATACCTTGTTTGGGACCTGAGCACGACGTTGTTGGGTGCCGCTTTTGTGCTAGGTTTAATAAACGCACTATAAAGCGGAGGTTGGATTGTGCCAGGTTGGTCTTTGGGAAGCGGTGCAATTACAAAATGCCGTCGGATGCTCCGTCGCTTCCTCAAAGAAGCGCAAGGACAAGGCAGTTAAACCTAGGTTAGAGGAGTCGTCCGAACCGGACGCCGGTTCTTTAGAGGCGTCAGTGGAACCGGTGGTTCCGATGGAGGCCTCTCTGGAGTCCCAGGGAGAAACTTTGATTTTACAGGATGTGGCCTCCCAGGAGGCAGGTCAGGCTGTAGGGGCTTCTCAGATAACTGTACTCCCCTCCCTTCCTAAGGGGTCTAGGCCCACTCTTTCTGCTTCCAAGGCTTCTCCTAGAGGCAGGTCTAGTTTAGCTTCTGTGGGTGTCACTCCTAGTTCTTCAGGTGCTGTGCCCAAGAAGCACATGCTTAAAATGGCAGAAGATTTAATTACTTTAATTAGAGGCTCTATGCCCCCTCCTGATAAGAGGCCTAGGATTGAACCAGTGTTGGGGGATTGGGAGCAGGTTTCGGATGTGTCTGAGTCTTCGGCTGAAGACTTGCAGGAGTATGCTCATTATTCTGATTCTGATGTGGATGATTCTACTCCTTCTGCTTCTCCTCCTGAGGATTTTTCTTTTTCAGAGACCCTTCACTCCATGAGAGAGCATTTTAAATGGGAAGGTCAGGACTTCTCTGATTCCAGGAAAAGGCTTAGGGAATTTTTGTTTTTACCCCAGCATAGGCCTTTGGCTATACCTCCTGTTCTGAATGTGGTGGAAGATGTGTTTGCAGAGGCTTCTCTTAATCCTGATTCTTTGCCTCCTGCTCCTGTTAAACCTGATAGGTATTACAGGATGCCTGAAGCTCATAAGTATCTTTTTAAGAGTCCTAGGGCCGACCCAGAAACTGTTAGCCAGGGGCCTAAGGGTGTTAAGGCTTCTGTAGTCAAGAATCCGGTTCCTGCAGATAGAGGCCAGGGCCTTGGATAGATGGGGAAAGAAAGTTTATACTTCTTCCACTCTAGCCATGAGAGCTTTGAATTGCCAGTTTCACATGTTGAAATATCAAAATTATCTCCTTTCACAGTTGAAATCTAAGGTTGATGCTCTGGCGGAAGGTATTGATTGTAAAGAGTTACAAGATTTAGTGCATGTTTCTGAACAAGTGGGTAAGCACTCTTTGCAATGTGGTTTCGATGCTGTACAGGCCTCGTCTAGGGTGGCTGCCACTGGGTCAGTTCTTCGCAGGCATGCCTGGCTGCGGGATCAAAATTTATCTGACCATGTTAAAACTAGGATTTTGGATGCTCCTTTGCAATCTGATGTCTTGTTTGGTTCCCCTGTTGAGGCAGTTTTAAAGAAAATGGAAGACAAGGCTAAGTCTATGCAGACTGTTAAAGAATTATTGCAGGTTCAGCCTCCAAAGTTTAGTAGAAATTGGCCTACTAAGGGGTGGACGTATCCTTCTTATGATTCCCAGTCTAGGGGTAGATCTAGACGTGGTAGGGGCAGAGGTCAGGGCTCTTTCAGGCCTAGAACAGGGAGTTCTCCTGCACAGTCTTCAGGTGAGGGCAGGGGTCAGTCCTTTCGTAAACAAACCCAATGACCTACCTTTTCAGCTGCCAGAACCTTCTCGCCTGGCAGCACCTTTGGGAGGAAGGTTGGCACTTTTCAAAGAAAATTGGAGTTTGATTACCCAAGACAGATGGGTATTGGATATCATTCATCACGGTTACAAGTTTTATTTCCATACCTTGCCTCCTTTCAAAGGCATGCCAGACATTCCTCCTCAACAAAGAATAGAGGCTCACAAGCAAATTTCTCTGTTACTTCAAATAGGGGCCATACAGCCGGTTCCTATGCCAGAAAGGGGCCTGGGATTTTATTCTCGCCTGTTCCTTGTGCCAAAAAAGGGGAACACGTGGAGACCAATTTTGGATTTATCTATCCTCAACACTTATCTGGACATTCCCAAGTTCAAAATGTTGACGTTACAACAGCTTTTACCTCTGCTGGGCAAGGATCACTGGATGGTAACTTTGGATCTCAAGGAGGCTTACCTTCATGTTCCTATCAGACTAAGTTGCAGAAAGTATCTGCGTTTTCGGACTGGGACTTCTCACTATCAGTTCTCTGCATTGCCCTTTGGCTTATCTACTGCGCCCAGAGTATTTACGAAAGTTCTGGCTCCAGTGATAGCTTTCTTCAGGCTGAAAGGAATACAAATCTATCCTTATTTGGACGATTGCCTGATTCTGGCTCAAGAAAGGGACGAGCTTCTTCATTTGGAATATGTGATAGCAGTGCTAAGATGCCTGGGGTATTCTGTGAACGAAATAAAGTCCAGTCTAGTACCCTCTCAAGACATGTGCTTTCTGGGTGTGAGACTGAATACAGCATCCCAGATGGCCTTTCTAACCCCGGACAAACAAAAGAATCTTTCCCTTTACTTCCATCATCTATCTCTTCAGCCCGGGCTGACTGCAAGGACAGTCCTTCAAGCCTTAGGGTTCATGGCATCTTGTATTCTGGTGCTTCCCAATGCCAAACTGCATATGAGGAAGTTGCAATGGTATCTCAAAAATGTATGGACACAGCACTGCCAGGAACTGGACACTGTCATTCCAATAATACCTTGCATTCAAAAGGAATTTTTGTGGTGGGCTCAGGAATGTCACCTAAACAAGGGACTCTCTGTGACCCGGCCAGAGGCGAGTCAAATTTTAACGACAGATGCCTCGGACAAAGCTTGGGGAGCTCATCTAAACGGAAAGTGGATACAAGACAAGTGGCCTGTCAGACTACAACATCTACATATCAACTTGAAGGAGATGTTAGCAGTCCAGTTTGCATTAATAGCTTTCAAGGATTTACTTCTTCCAGGGCAGGTGTTGATTCTAACAGACAACACAACTGTCATGTGGTACATCAACAAGCAAGGGGGAACACATTCTTATCCTCTATGCAGGCAAGCAATGATTTTGTGGGAGACTGCTCTCAGTTTACAACTAAGTCTTCAGGCAAGGTTTCTGCCAGGAGCACAGAACTCCTTAGCAGATATGTTAAGCAGGCAAATCATGGATCCCCACGAGTAGAAACTGGATCTTCATGTATTTCAGAAATTGACAGTGTCCTGGGGAACTCCAGACATAGATCTGTTCGCTTCTCCACTAAACCACCAGCTGCCAAAGTTTTGCACAAAGAGGTTTCATCCCACAGCTTGGAAAGTGGATGCTCTTTCTTTCAGTTGGAAAAATCTTCATGTGTATGCCTTTCCACCTCTGCCTCTCCTCCCAAAGGTACTTCTGAAGGTCAGACAGGACAAGCCAAGGATGATTTTGATAGCTCCAGATTGGCCTCGACAGCACTGGTACCCATTACTGAGAAGTCTGGTACGGAAGCCTCCATGGCCTTTGCCTTTGATTCCACATCTGTTGTCCCAGGAGGACAGTCATTTGCTCAATGTCAAACTTCGCTCTCTTCACCTAACAGCCTGGCATATTCTGTTTTAAACCATAGAGGGTCTCAACTTCCACAACAAGTTTTGAATGTGATTTTGGAAGCTAGAAGGCCTAGTACAAGGAAAGTGTACGCAGATAAATGGAAGAGATTTTTGTTTTGGAGTGCAGCTAAGGATTTGGATGTTTCTGAGCCTGATTTAAGTGTGGCTCTTCAATATCTTACTGAGTTATTAGACAAAGGTTTGTCTTTCTCTTCTATTAAGATTCATGCTGCAGCAATTTCAGCTCATTACGATTGTGACCCACCATTGTTTTCTCATCCTTTGTTCAAGCAATTTCTTAGAGGGGCAAAGAATATAAGACCCCCACGAAGGGCTCCTACTCCTGCTTGGGATCTCAATTTTGTGTTGGAGAAACTCACTCTACAACCTTTTGAGCCTGCAGCTACTGCTGAGTTGAAATATTTGTCATGGAAGACTACTTTTTTGTTGGCCATTACCTCTGCAAGAAGGGTTTCTGAATTGCAGGCCCTTATGGCAGTTGAGCCTTGCGTACTAATCCTTCCTTTATGCCTAAAGTGGTTTCTAGTGTGGCTTTAAACCAAACTATTCATTTGCCTACTTTTTATGCAAATCCCCAAAATAAAGGGGAAAAGATTTTGCACACTTTAGATGTACACAGGCAGTTGCGATATTATTTGGACAGAACTAAAGGGTTCAGACAATCTCAGCAGTTATTAGTTTCTTTTGCTTTGTGCTCTCAGGGCAAGCCCGTGTCAAAACAAACTATTTCTAAGTGGATTGGATTTTGCATTGCTTTCTGTTATTCCCATCATGGCAAAGAGATTCCAGCTGGGATTAGGCCTCATTCCACTAGGGCTACTGCCACTTCAACAGCTTTTGAGGGGTGGCAACTAAGGATATTTTGGAGGCAGCCACTTGGAGTTCAGTGCATACCTTCTCTAGACATTACCACCTTCCATTATACTCTAAATCTAGGGCTGGTTTTGCCACTGCTGTGTTGCAGGGCATTTTGGCAGCTCCTGCTTCATTATAGTTTAGCCATCCTCCCTTACCTCTGCTTTGGGATTCTACCCAAGTGTTAGGACTGCAGCAATGTGAGATGAAGAACATAGTACAGTTTTGTACCTACCATAAATGTAGATGTTCAAGATCCACATTGCTGCAGTCCAATCCCTCCCTCCTTCCCCTCTGTAGTTTGAGGTGGTTGTGTGGGTTGGGTTATCCATCTGAGGTATTTTGTGTATATTGTATATATTGTATATATTGTACATATTTTTGGTGTTGGGCTGGTTGGTTGTTTAGCTGTTGTCTATGGGTTTTGACCTTTCTTTTTAGGGTCTTCTGACATCTGGGGCAAGAAAAGACTGAGGATATGACGTCGGTCATGCGCATTTGTACCCTGACGTTCTGATGTCAGTCAAATGCGCCTTGACCGACGTCAGCCTTATACTCTGATATTCGGGCTGACCGAGGGACAGCGGACTACCCAAGTGTTAGGACTGCAGCAATGTGGATCTTCGAACATCTACATTTATGGTAGGTACAAAACTGTACTTTCTTCATCATAGAAATTAAAGAAATATGTGTGAAAAATTCGTAGGGTGTAGAAGTAACTTTAGTAGAGGGAAGGTTAGTCAGGTTTACAACATGGACATAACCAGTGAGTTTTAAAGTATGTTTTTAGTCTTTGTTTAAAGAGAGGCAAAGAAGAAAGTGTTAGCTCATTTGGAAGGAGGTTCCAGTCTTTTCCCACTGTGTTAGAAAACAGGGAATCTCCAGCCAAGTTATTAGTTTTGGTTATACTAGCTAGAAGTTTGTTAGAGGAGCGCAGTGAGTTAATACAGTTGCTTGCTTGCTAGGATTTGTGAGGAGGGATGTAACTAGGACCTCGATGATGTTGAAAGTTGGGATGGACTGTTATTGTTGATGAGTCTCTATTAAATTAAGGCTATACTCCTTCCTTTTTTGTAGGGTCTGTCATTATGAAGAATGTTGTATCCTGGTGGGAGAATTCTTGTGCAAGATGTATGCGATTTAGCCAGGCTTCAGTTATTGCTACTATATCTGGAGAATGGTGACCTAGCTATGATTGGAATTCAGTAATTTTAAGAGGTTTTGTGCATTAATTGTTATGAAGAACAGATTTTTAGAGTTGAGTTTTTTGGCAGTTTGGGCCAGGATTGGGATGAATATCTCCACACTGAGATAAAGCCAGGAAATGATGCACCACTGTTTTTGTAGTTGAGTGCTTTTATCATAAGTATATGCTGAAAGTGAGTAAGTTTAGTTTGGTATTGGTGGGAGAAAGTTGGGGTTTGGCTAGATATAGGATGCTGCTTACTAACAGAGATGATGAGATGTTTGCTTTGAAAAGGTGTGGTGGGTGTTGCAGATGTCCAGTGAGGCTATAATTTGGGTGTGGGGGTGGTGAGTTGGGATAGTAGGAATAGTAGAATGGTAAGTGCAAGAGGTGAAGAATTTCAATTTGTGGCTCGTATTGCAATTTAGAAATGGAGTTGTTTGATTTTGGTTTAGCGTGTAGAGGAAAATTTTGTGTTAATGGTGTAGATGTGGTGGAAAAAAGAGGGGGTAGGGGAGCAGAGTGAGTCCAGAGTGAAGCGGAGGGAGAACTGAGCAGGTCGAACCTCGAGGCCACGGAGTCAGCGGCACAATCAACCCTGTGCAAACCAGCTCCATTTCCGTGTTGAGAAGGAGATGGAAAGCAGTGGTTATGTCTACTAGGCAGTAAATTAATAACCGTTTTAAAAGTAATGTATGTGGGGAAAGTGGTTTGAGCAAAGAGCTACAAAGGATTGCAATAATGGGGGATCTAAGGTTATGGCACCCAACTAGTGTGCACACACCTAGGTTAGCTTTAACTATGAAAATCAAAACCAATGGATAGTATAACATGCACTGCATTAATTAAGAACCTAGCAGAGAGCAGATAGGGCAAGTTCCCGCCAAGCCAATTGTATTCACGTGTCTGGATACCATCGCTCTGTATGCAGAGAGACTAGAGAGCAAGACAAAAAGTAGTTTAGGAGAGTTTGTCTTAAGTGGGTTAGACATGTAATTCTTTATAAAACACCAGCAGTTAGCAGCAATAAAACATTCTCATGACCTTGTTTGCAACATACATTTAAGATTACAATAAAGGCTACAACAGTGATTTGGTTAATGTTAACACACATGGGACCCTAAAATCTGCAGTAAGCATATTAGGCAACAGTTTGTTAAATAACTGTAAATGTAATGGTGGTCCACGGTAATACCAGTAATGCTGAACCGCATCACTACTCGGCAAGGTAAATTATAATTTAACTGCAGACTGACCATATCTCCGTATAGTGAAACAAAAGCAGTACAACAAACAGCAGTGGTAGCATAAATCATGTAGAGTTGATGCTTTTGGAGTCTGTAGCTGTCTAGTACATTGCACTACTAAGTTAAGATAACCACATTGTGTATTTACGTTGACCCAGTTGTTTACAAGATGGATGGGAATGAGCTTCATATGGATGGGGAGTCTGTTTAAAGTCCGACTTGGATGTTTGGGCAATAGGAAATTTACCCCAGGACTAGTAAATGGACAGAGGCAGCTCCTAAATGCTTTATCGCTTGTATGTATCCCCTCAAATTATCTGTGGTTTGATCCCAGTTATTTTCACGGGGGGGGGGGGTGTAATTTATCAACCTTGGGATGGACAAGGCCGATATTAAACTAATGGGAATTAATTCTAGCACCAAAAAAACTGCAAAGCTTAAAATGGCCTGCAAGTGCATTTATCATAGTACTTGCCTATGACTCAGAGTAAAGAAAATGTAGTTGAAAAGGAAGATCCCAGACTGAAGGCAAAACGCAGTAAGCATGTAAAGGTGATACAGTGGGAGTAGTGTGTAAGAACAGAACAGCCAACCAAGTGAAGTGATGTGCAAGGAGAGCTGACCAAGAAGTGGTCAGTTACTAAGAGGATTGATGCAGGGAGTATGCATGACAGTACAGGCATAAGTAGTAGAATAGAGAAGGGGTGTACAAAGTTTTGTTGGGTGGGTTGAGAGGCAGAAGATACACTTGTGAACTAGGGCAGCTGAGAAGAATAACATGAAACTCCATTTGGTGTTTGTAGTGAGAAGGGCAAGGAGTAACACTCCACATTTTTCTAGAGGGCTGTGCTGTCTTGCTTTAGAATAGTAATCGGTGATCATAGAAATGCAGGTTCTGTTAACGGATGAGGACCACCAAGTCTTCCTGTCTGGCCCATTTCCATGCATTTCTGTATAAACTGTAGCTCTACTGAAACAACTTGTAAGTTTCAAAAAGAGAAAAGCTTTCAATTGGCTGGAGCATCCTGGTAGAGGTATTTCAGTCTCTTGTCTCTAAGGGGGAGGGGCACTGAATAAAAGGTGGTAACTAAGGGGGGAGGGGCACTGAATAAAAGGTGGTAACTAAAGTGTGGTTTTTTTTTTTTTTTTTTGCTGTTTTTCGGTGCAAAACCTCTTTGCATTGGGGAGACAAAGTTTAGAGAAGTTTAGCAATATGAACATTTGAGTAGAGAAATTTACAGCATATGCAATGTTCTCTTGGTTCTGACCTGTTTTTTGTATATTTTAAAGGAGTGTGCCTACTTGTAAATGAAGAGATTTCCTGCAAGCTGTTTGATCTATTTCTGCAATAGCTTTTGGAAAAGTGTGTGTCTGTGTGTCTGTGTGTCTGTGTGTCTGTGTGTCTGTGTGTCTGTGTGTCTGTGTGTCTGTGTGTCTGTGTGTCTGTGTGTCTGTGTGTCTGTGTGTCTGTGTGTCTGTGTGTCTGTGTGTCTGTGTGTCTGTGTGTCTGTGTGTCTGTGTGTCTGTGTGTCTGTGTGTCTGTGTGTCAAAAGGACCATGCTGATAAAGCCTGTAGCAGTTTAAGCTTTTCGAAGCCACTTTATTAAAGCACAGTAGCTTCACTGTGGATTAATGTAAATGATTGCTTGAACTTCCCATTGGCTGTGGAAGCAGCAGCATGATGAGGAACTACCCATCTTATAGAAGATATTAAGCAGATTAGCCAGGTGCAACTGTCCCAACAGCTTTATCTAATACTAACCAACCCAAGGAGGACATGCAAACCTACCAAGACTTGGATTATACGTTTTAAACAGACCCCATCTGCTTGAGTTTGGTCGTGGGGGGGGGGGGGGGGGCTTAGCTCATCTGGATGTAAAAGATCCAACACCACATATGAATAGGAGCTTCCCAGTTCCCTGGTCCAGTTTCCCTTCGTATAAATACATTGGGTCTGTCCTGAAAAGAGGCAATTTAGCTTAGTGGAACTAAGCCAGTCAATAAAGGAAAATAAAGGGCCATCAGGCAGCAGTGCTAATAGTAATGTCCTATTACAGTGACTGAAATCCAGTGGGGAAGATTCAAGCCATATTGTCTAAAGGTGGCAACTTTTTCAGAAATTGTGAAATTGGATGTATGAAGTATGTGGAACTGTTTGTGGATGAATCTTTGTTTTACTAGAGAGCAAGTTTAAAACCAAACTTATTTTTGGGGAGAATAATTTACCACTGTTGTAAATATGTAGTATCCAGCTGTGGCTGTTTCTCCCTGATCCTCAGTCCTGATATTTCTGGAACCATTAAAACAAAAAAAAATGTACAGTTCTTAGGATAACCAACTTTAATAAGTGCTTTCGACCGGAAACCCAGCCTTCTTAAGTTCTGGAACCACTCTGGTCTTGTAAAGCCATTTGCACAGCTGCAGTAGGTTAAAGGTGGTTAAGTAGTGGGCCAGTTAATGTAACCAGTGACCGACCCTCAAGACAAGCCTATATGACTGCAATGGAATGATACAGTCCTGATTTCAGGAGTCTGACATCTCCATAACTGCTCCTTTCAATAAGGTCCAAGGCAGCCAGGAGAGGGCCTGATGCTGTCATTGCTGTGCATTATAGCAGGCAGTCCACAAAAACTTAACTTGCATCCACTCTGTGTAAATTAGAAGGACAGAAGAAATCATTTTGGTCAATGGTAGCATAAGTTTTCACAACATAATTTTAGAAATGGCACAAATGGATTCTTAACTGCATTTCTACTCGTACACACAAAATGAGAAATGTGCTTGCTCAAAGCACGGAGTGCTGGGGGCATGAGGGAAGTTGATGCAAATAGTGGTGATACTGTAGTACTATTCAGATGCACACTTGTCACTCTGCAGCTACGAATATGTGAATGTGTTTTTGTTCCACAGCAGTTGTACTATTCGGATGCAGACTGGTCACCCTGCAGGCACGAATATGTGAATGATTTTGTTCCACAGCAGTTGTATATCGGCTATATCCTGAAGCCCTCTTCAATCAACTCTGCCTTTCCTTGACAGTTGTCTTATTTTACTTCTTCACAAGTAGCTTTGTGCAAGCAGTTGTGGAAGAAGATTAGGGTGTCTTGGTACAGTACCATCCTGATAGCTGCAGATGGGCTTTTTGGAACTTCCTGCTCATGATTTAGTACGCAGTGCACATGATATATGCAGATGGCTTTAGGCTACTGCATCATTTATTACCACTTGTACGGCTAGTCTTTGCCCCTTGATAAGGCCAAGCAGCATTTTTTTACCTGCCCCCACCCATCTCCCTAGCCAGCTCTCTGGGGATAAAGTTCTTTGACTTGAACATGAGTCATCTAGGTAATGGTCAGGGCTGCATTTCTCTACACCATGCTGGTAATGGTTGTAGTAATTGAGGGATATCTGTTTAGCAAAATCAGTAGAATTTAGTTCACTAACTAGTCCTTTGCAGGCTGCAATGGCATCCTTGAAAAGGGGAACATCACCCCTCTTTCCTTTGCCATACCCCAAGAGAAGAACATCTGTTGTATTGGTGACCGCTAAAGTGCATTTGGTTTTTAGGTTGGGGGGGATTCAGTCTTGTACTTTTAACTTGTCTGTCTGTCTTAATGTTGTTGTTGTGTCTTTCGGCTTTTCCCGGTTAGGGGTCGCCACAGCGGAACTCTGGTCCGCTAATGATTGGTAGTTGATTTTTACGTGCCGAGTTACAACCTTCAACGAAGGTACACCCATTCACGCATGTCTCCACGCAGAAGATACTCTAGCTGAGAATCAAACTGGACAGAGTCTTACTGTGAGGTGACAACACTACCGCAGCACCACCACTGCGGGTTGTCTGTCTTCTTAATTTGTAGAATTCAGGGGTATATTCTAGATTTCTTTCTTGGAACAGTTAGATGTAATTGGCACATCTTGAAAGCCCATGGAGATTTTAATCTAGCGGTCTGCTTTAATGAGGTCTTTTGTAATCCTAAAGACTGGAAGTCCTGAGGGAATTTTTAATTGGGTTTTAACTGGGCAAGCCAACCCCTTTCTCATCTGTGTCGTGGGGGCATAGCAGAATGGAAGCAGATTTTCATCCTTGAGTTGAAGGGTAGCATTTATAATTTAACTACTGCAATAATGCACAGTACCAGGATCAAAAATGCCATTTGGAATTCGGATCAAATTTGGCCTAGTTCCTGTAGATAGTGCCCAGTACCTATGGAAGAGAGTTGCTTATCTTGGTTGGTAACTGTTGTCATTTGACACTTGGCCATTTGCTTTCTGCAAAACAGAGTACTAGTTAATGCATTTCCGTCTCCATTCATTTAACATTTACATTTCTAATGTAATGATGTGCAGTACAAGTTTACATGGGAGTATGCCCCACTGAATGGATGCAAGGCAAAAAAAAAAAGCATCCTGCACAATTTGTAATGCAATTTCTTACCATCCTTTTCCTACAAAGGACTCCATCAGACAGGCTGTTTCCCATATGTCTTTTACATTCCCTTATATCTGCAGCTCTGTTTTACTTTTACACTGTTCTCACAAAGTCATTCTAAATTCAGCCTGCAGAGTCTATCAAATGGCAAAGGACTAAGGGAGGGTGTTCACTTCAACAGGTAGGTTTTTATAGTTGATTCTTTATAAGGAACTGTTCCTGGCAGATCAGTAGGATGTTTCTCTTCCTTTTTTTTTTTTTTTTTTTTTTTTTGCATGGACTTTAACTGCTTGTGTTCGTAATGTTGCATGTGTGTTAGAGGTTTTGAGTGCAATGGTTCTGTGGTAACTTGGCTGTCCATGAGTGTTGCACTTCATAGGATTAAATATGACCGATAATTTACAGTATCTCCTTTTTCCTTTTAGGAATGGATTTGTCTGCCAATCAGGATGAGGAGAGTGACCAAGAAACATTCCAGTTGGAGATAAACAGGGATACCAAGAAGTGTGCCTTCCGGACTTGCAATGGGAAGTACTGGACTCTGTCCGCCAATGGAGGCATTCAGTCTTCTGCATCCACTCTGTAAGTATGATAGAGCATAGTTTTGGGAGCTGATGAGTAGCCAGAGTTGGCATGCACTACACTACACACACAAAGGGCAGATCATAAGATGGCATGAAAGGGGGAGCAGTGGTGGATATTAGTAGATGAACTTGCTCTGTTGTGTTCATATGAAATAACTGTTTAGTCCATTGGCACTAGTGTGGCAGGAGTCTAAATTCTGCTCTCTTTAGTCAGGTGTTGGCCATGCCGGGGGATTGGTGGGGGGGTGAGATTCTCCAGTAGAACCCTGCAATTGTTATGGGTGAGGCTTCCCAATGGAGAAGAGATTTCCCCTCCCCATGTACACCTCAGTCTTCCACCCATGATGATGGGATGCTATGGAATTCTGATGTGTTTGGATGACCTGGGATGTTGGCGTTATTGAATGTCTTTCAGGGTATAAACAAGAATTCCATTCCCAATCTGAAATGCTGTATATGATCAACTTGTGTCTATCCTCCAACCTCCACCTTTTTTTTTTTTTGCAAACTTTATTCCAGCAGTGGTTGCTTTGGAATGCACCCCCCCCCCCAACCATTGTATTGTGCTGATGCACCATAAACCAGGAAGCTTGTATGGTATTCGTAGTGTTCATGTTTGCATGACCTGTATCTGACTGTAGCTGTCCTCCTAGGTAGAGTGACAGCAGAAAAAGTAGTATGAAACTAAAAAGACGTGTGACTTGCATCTTAAGCAGTGATGAAAATGAGAAGTTCCATCTTTGAATGGAGGGGAATTATTCAAAATAGGGAAAGTAAATTTTGATGACCTGGGGGGGGGGGGCAAAGGGTCCTGTCCAGTATGAAAAATAGTAGCTGATCATTAACATTGTGAAACATGGTACTTGGCCATCTCTGTGGGTAAGGGTATTGTGTTCTAGGAAAGATGCTGGTAAACGACTGTCATTAATTCCCTAATTCAGCTGTTCAGATACAGATGCACAGTTTTTTTAATTTTTTTTTTTTTTTTTTTTTTTTTTTTTTTTTTTAAGGAATGCCAGCTGTTATTTTGATATAGAGTGGCTTGGCAAAAGAATCACCCTTAAAGCTGCTAATGGAAAATATGTTACAGCAAAGAAAAATGGACAGCTGGCTGCTGCAATTGAAACTCCTGGTAAGGTTTAATTTATCAGTAGTTGCTAATGCATGCTTGTTCCAGTATTTCACATAGAAATTGTAATGTATTAACTGCTCTGTTATTGACTTTTGGTTGAATGAGGCACTTAACTGGGAAGGTGTTTGGAAATGCTTGGGTGCACTAAATAGTACCATGGTGTTCACCTCCCAATGTACTGCAGGGTGTTGTGCTGCAACACTAGTGCATGCTAGTCAGTGTTACTCGAACTAAAGAACAGCATCGTCAATGACTGCAAATTCACCCCTTATTTAGCACCCATGTTCCCTGCATAACTGATGTCAAAAGGCTTGCTTGCTGCTGCTAAAAGCACAATGACTCTACTAGTAAATGGTCATTTTTGCATAATGGTTGACAGTTTGAACTTGCAGAATGTGACTGAGCATCAGGGAGGGATGGACATGACTATCCTGGGGGGGGGGGGGTCATCCTGGGGGGGGGGGGTCATCTCTGCACTCCTTGAGGGGAAGTGTCCCATTAAGAGGGCAATGAAACTCTGTTTTCTAAACTGAGAGGGGGAAGGGGAAAGAGATTCAAGGGGCTGGATCATAATGCAGAAACAATCCTCCTCGCAGAAGCAGTTGGTGAGAGAGAAACCCTGGGATGCCCTTTATTCCTACACCAGTCCCAGTCCATATTCTGTGCTGGTTTACAGGCTTAAAATGTAGCAGACTTGTTGATAGATGGGAGCACTGGGGAAGAGAAAGTATGAAGCAGGAGAGGGATCTGCATTGATCCTGTAGCTAGAAAATGTAGCAAGTTAAAACTGTACCAAGTGCGACTCAAACTTGACATTCCTGATTCAGATGTAACTATCATAGGTTTAATTACAGATGCCATTTGTTGTAAAATTCCATTAATATGCCACTGAACTGCATTAAAGTGTGAAGAAGCAGTGAAATGATCAAATCAGAGATGCAAGGTTTTGAGATTAAATCGAGGGAGAAGTGTAAACTTATTCATGGGCAAATCTAGTTCTTGACCAAGGGGGCACTTTGACCTGCTGCAGCAGTATTATTTAAGACTATTTTTTTGAATTTGTGGTGGTGCTGTAATGCAGCAGTGTGAGACTGCAGTTGGGTGTTGAAATAAGGAAATGTCAGTGCTGTTAAGTTTTCATGCTGCTGTGGTTGGTGGCTTCTCCCTGTGCTATTGATTGCTGATACTCCAGAGACTTTAATGGAGCATTTATTGTAGAACAGATATATAGGCTCACTCCTAGGTCATAAATTTAGAACACATTTAACCACAGGACTGAACTACACAATCACACCCCACATTGCTACTGTAAATTTGTCAAAGATCATGCCAACTTAGGGTTGGGGCCTTGACCCTTACTTCCACAGTTCAGTGTTCCAAGTACTGGTTGAAATGGCATTTGAATTGGCCATAGACTATGAACAATGGACCACTTAGGACTGTGTTACTGCCTAAAGTAGAAAGTGGCTGCTTCCAGCAGCTAGGAAATGTTAGCTTGTATCAAGTCTGTTTTGTAGGGCTGATGTGTATACCTCCTGACATGAGGTATGTTCTTCACTTGGAACCATAACCTCTCAACCTTGGTGAAAAAAATCTGGACACAGCCTGAAATAATGGGGCACAAAAGACCATAAATAGGGGCATTGGAA
Organism: Protopterus annectens; assembly: GCF_019279795.1. Classification (NCBI taxonomy): domain Eukaryota; kingdom Metazoa; phylum Chordata; order Ceratodontiformes; family Protopteridae; genus Protopterus; species Protopterus annectens. Next base: position 354,192,027 of record NC_056746.1, on the reverse strand, counting down.
ATGTATGTTATTTCGTGGCTTCAGCCCTTGGTGATTTGCCAGAAAACTACAAATTTTATGAAGAACAAAGCAAAAATGAGGCAGAAATATTGACTCTGTGGGATACTTGAGAGGTATGCTTAGAAACCTATACCTTCAGTGAGTGTGTGCTTCCGTGATTTACAGTGTACCTTCCTTAGTCCTTCAGTGCAGAAGTACTTGCAGTGTCAGGCGTTTTGCTTGCAGCCCATAACTGTATGATTCTGCTTTGTACGAGTGTCGCTGTGGTTGTGTGCTCTCTAGGCATGTCTATTAACAGTCCTAGATGTCCCTTTAGACCACCTCCTCTATTGGCAAATAGAGGTGTTCAGTTGGTCACATGTATGACCATACTCTGTAGCCAGTTAGTCTGGTGAAATCTGTTACTCAGCTGAACACATTTTGGTCACCTACTGCATTTGGTTGGTTTGATGTTGAATATGCATATGTGGGTTCTGCAGTAGAAGCATCCCTTGAGTGGTAACAGTAGTCATGCTTGTGGTGTTTGATGCTACTTTTGGTCTTGGGTTTAGTGAACTTCAAACATAAGGGTGAGTGTTCTTCCTCCCTGATGTGCACTTTAGGAATGGGGCGCCTGCACAGGGCACAGTGAGGTGCCTGCACAGGTCCAGTCGCTGCACAGGGCACAGTGAGCTTGTAAGAAGTGGAGGACGAACTGTATGTAGTTCCCACAGACCAGAGACTGATTCTTCTCTACAGATTTAGTCTCTTTGCTTAAACATTAAATCTGTCTGCAGCTGTGCCCAGTCCTTGGTGTGACTCACCCCATCAGTACTAGAGGTGAGAGACTGTTCATGCATACAGTAGGGTTTTTGCTTAAGCCCAACTGCTGCTTGGCAGTTTGACAGTTGTGCCTTGCAGTACTGGTGACTTGTATGCACAGTCTTCAGTTAATAACTTAAGCACATAGCTGGCTCCATGGCTCAGAGGTTAAGCACAAACTGCAACAGAGATGGTGTGGAACTGATTTAACTTCACAGGCACTAGGGGAACCAGCCAGAGAGTATGCAAAGGGGCAGTCATGCTCAGGAAAGCAGTTCAGCCTTTCTATAGATAAAAGATGCAGGAGCTGCTGTTGCCTTGCATATTTCAGCCCCTTCCAGATTGGAAGAACTGATGTACCCTTCTCAGGTGAGAAGGAAATGGGTACTGTGCATTAGTGCTCCTGTTTTATGGGAAGATCTCTTCACCTGTGTGTTAAAGGACAGACATCAGAAGGCGTCACACTTGCACTGGCTGCTTGGTAGAATTGGTTCAATGCTTTAGTTTGTGAAAGTGGAGGGTGTGCATGCCAAACTCCCACATTCTTGCAGATATATGCACAATTGCAAGATTGCCACGGTGTAGGAAGCCTTTTTCCAATATCAAGCCAACCTTTACTTGAACCCTCCACTTCCACAACAATGCAATACCCACACCTCATTTTCTGGGCATTAGCTGCTAGGCTGTAATCTCTGCGCTGATCCAGAATTGCTTGGTCACCTCTTGCAGCACTTTAATCTAATTCTGCATCTCTGAATGTTGAGGCATGAGGAGATTTATTATGCCTTTTTGTGACAGTCTGGTAATGTATTTTCTGATGGCTGTCAAGCTTGGCAGAATTCCAACATTTCAAAGTCTTGTATAAAATTATTTTTTTTATATTGTCCTTTTGCGGTGGGAATGCATACACAAGTTCTTGTTTTGAGTAAGCTTGGTTACTTTTTGAGACTTGGCTGTATCTGTCCTTTCACCTGCTGTCTCTGTCCTTGAATAAGCTTTTTCTGTTGCCCCATATGTTGGAGACCGTCTTTTGTTCTAGGTCTTTGGGGCTTGCGTCTGTGGGGAACAGACGCATGTTTTTCTATACCATTGAGAAAAAGATCCTTCGCAAAAGGTGCTTCCAGATAATTGGCACTTGTAAAATACATTTTCTACCAGAGACTTACTGCTGTGTTCAGTTTTAGATGGCTTTCTTTTAATCTGTGTCCAAGTGGTACAGTCCATTTTCATCGGTACCTTTTGGATAGAAAGCAAATGGAACACAGTTTAACATGAAATGCCCATATCGGGTACATATGCAGATAAACTAAAATATGCAAATCTAGGAAAGCGTGCAGTTTAGTAAGCTGACAGACTTCACACACACATACATACATATATATTTGCTAGCAAACAAACCAACAATATCTGGACTGCTGTAAATGCAACTAAGTGTTTTTTTATATTCTTACTAATGGGAGTCTGAGTTGTATAGCCAGCTGATTTAAGTTGGCTGTAAGTTTTGGTAAAACTTGGTTGAATTTCCATGGTGTGGTTAAATGTTAAATGATGCAGTGCGTGTTGTAAGATGGCCCTTGGACTGTAACATTATCGAGCTGGTCTTTGTGGTTGACATTCCATGTGTCTACATACATATTTGTGGATCTAGGGGGATATGTATTAGACCTCCATGATGGAGCCCTTGTCAAGGCAGGTGTCGGGTTTGCCAAACATTTGTGTAAGTTTGTAAAAGTGGCAAGCAACCAGTCGACAAAAAACAGCAATACACAGCCAACCTAAAGATGAAAAACTTCCAACAGCACAAAAATCGAATCCCAGGTAAAATGGATAAAGGAATTTAATGTAAAACAATCCACGAAATCCAACTGACAAGATCAGTACAAAACATACAAGAGAACAGGGTTAAGCGCTTTCATCTGGAAATCAGACTTCATCAGAACCCCGAATAAAATAACTCTGCCCATTATATACACAAATTCATAATTCTGGCACCAAAACTCTTAAAGGGAACTTTTCCAAAATCTAATACATTTGCCTCTACACAAACAAATCTAAAATAAATTGACCAATTGGTAAACAAATACATACTGAGATACATTTAATATAAAAACAAATATATGCATAAATTCATTCCTAAATGTATTGATATTAAATGAAAAATGAAAATACTTCATTGTTTACTCACAAAATCAAACAAATTACATATAAATATATTAATTTACATATATGTATATATTGATTTTAAATAATGAACCTTAAATATTATTAATATATTACCAATAAATATGATCTTAAATATTAATAAATATAACAAAAATTAATAAAAATCAAATTAATAAAAATCATCAAACTTGTAGAAATGGTTTAATACTATTAGGGTAACCCCTATCGGCATACCTTTAAGAACATTTTTAAAGGGCAATGCATTAGAGTTGCCCGTATGTCATCCAATAAGGTTACTATGTTAAAGGAACTCTATTTCATCAAATCCCTGTTTTTGGATAGGGGTTACCCTAATAGCATGTTAAATTATGTTATTTCATATGTTAAATGTGAATGGGGTAAACATTCCTATTTTATGAAAAGGTGACCTTCTTAGGAAAGACCTAGGGACCCTATCAAATCATGGGTCTAGAGTGTGTGTTTTGACTTTTTCCCCTTATGTACAATACATAAAAAATATTATTTTTGAGTGTTGGAGGTTGTTTAAAGTCAACCACGACTGTGTTAACACTCTTGGTAATCAACCCAATTTTGTGTACAGGACTGGCCCAAATATTAAGGACCTACTTGAGTTAAGGAAAAAACCCAGGTTCACATTTGATATGACGAAGAAATGTGGACATTGTGGGCAATGTTCATCCATTTTTGAAACTATTGGGGTTAGGTTGGGAGACCTTAAGGTTTATGTTAAGAGTAAAGGTGGCAATTGTCAGACTTTTCGTGTGGTATATTGCTGTTGTTCTAAATGCTTTGTCTTTTATATTGGTAAGACAGAGAGGTCTTTCAGAAAGCGCATTTATGAACATTTGTATAAAATTAGAATTGGTGATCAAAAGAATGCTTTAGCTAGGCACACTTTTCTTTATGACAATACCCACACTTTTAAGTTTATTATAATTGATAGGGTCAAAATTTCCCCTAGTGGTGGGAACTGGAAAGCCAATTTGGCCAAAAGGGAAGCTATTTGGCAGATTATAACTAATGCCACTTGTTTCTCAGGTATTAATGATTTTATTAGTATTAAACCGTTTCTACAAGTTTGATTTTTATTAATTTGATTTTTATTATATTTTGTTTATTAATAATATTTAAGATCATATTTATTGGTAATATATTTATTAACATATTTATTGATGATTTTTACCAATAATATTTAAGGTTCATTATTAAAAATTAAAATCAATATATACATATATGTAAATTAATATATTTATATGTAATTCGTTTGATTTTGTGAGTAAACAATGAAGTATTTTCATTTTTCATTTAATATCAATACATTTAGGAATGAATTTATGCATATATTTGTTTTTATATTAAGTGCATCTCAGTATGTATTTGTTTACCAATTGGTCAATTTATTATTTTAGATTTATTTGTGTAGAGGCAAATGTGTTAGATTTTGGAAAAGTTCCCTTTAAGAGTTTTGGTGCAAAAATTATGAATTTGTGTATATAATGGGCAGAGTTATTTTATGCGGGGTTCTGATGGTCTGATTTCCAGATGAAAGCACTTAACCCTGTTCTCTTGTATGTTTTGTACTGATCTTGTCAGTTGGATTTCGTGGATTGTTTTACATTAAATTCCTTTATCCATTTTACCTGGGATTCGATTTTTGTGCTGTTGGAAGTTTTTCATCTTTGGGTTGGCTGTGTATTGCTGTTTGTGTAAGTTTAGTAGTCTTTGGACAAAGTTAAGCTCCTTATAGAATAAGTAATACATTAATTCAAGCCAGTTTAGGCTACAAAGTAAAAGACAAAAAAAAAATTCTGTGGTGACCTGTAGCGACCCTGGAAATCTAGGTCTGTGCTTTAATAGTGATTGTAGCAGGCTGAGTAAGTGTAAAGGAAGCCTGTTGCTGCAGTGGTTTACCTTGCACTGGGAGAAATGATTCAACCATATACAGACCACCTGCTTTTTTTGTTGGTAGTTGAAAAAATATAACCAGCTCAGGTTTGATGTCCAAGTAAATTAATTCTTAGTAATTTAGTAGAGTATTTTGCTGGATTCTTGAACCACTGAAAAGGGGTGTGTGTAGCTGGAAGTAGAGTTTGAGAATGTTATTGCACGATTTCCTGCAAAGAACATGGCCTTTAACTTTGTTGTTGATATAGTCCTACAGCTGAAATCCTCCTAGCTTAGTTTGCTAGTAATAAAATAGAATCACCATGGAGAACAGCCATAGCTATACATGTCATGAGTTTGGCAGCTTTTCACAGTGAGTTGCATTTGTCATAGATTGTGAAGAAGTTGTAGCCTAGCCTTAGATTTGTATCACTGGATGTGGGGAAATAATTTAATTATTCTACCTTACTTCTGGTATCATTTTCTAAATAACAGTTGATGACACTGAGTGACAAAATGTAGCAAGGCTAGTACTTGTGATCAACCATATTAAAAGTCAAAACAGAATGCATGTGAACTGTATTGCTTGTTAATTGAACACCCATAAAACTGGAAATTACATCAAGTTCATGTTCTTCTCTGAAACGAGTCTCTACTTGAAGTAGAGCTGTTCTAGGCCCAGTGATGTAGGGACAGGTGCATGGGGTACTTGGGAAGTAGAGCTGTCGTTCTAGGCCCAGTGATGTAGGGACAGGTGCATGCGGTTGTAAAAGTTATGTCCCTGTGAAACTCCCAATGAAACTGCCATGTTCCATTTAACTTATCCTGTTTGGTAGTTGAGCATAGTAGTATTAGGTTTGCCTTAATTTTTTTTTTTTTTACCAAAACTGATACTATATAGTCCATTTCCATAACCCAGAACAAATCCTTATTTGTAATGTATGTATAAAGCAGCCACAAATGTATAAGGAGTTTGTGTGGAACTGGGTGAAATTATCACTTGAAAGTCTGAAATAAAAGGGTTTGCACTTGAAGATTAACATTATTGCAGCTGTACTGGAGTGGTAAGTGATAAAATGTAGTTTCTAGCTTATTAGAATTGCAGTCTAATTTTTCTCTTGTCCATTTTCAAGGTGAAACTGAGCAATTCCTGATGAAACTGATCAACAGGCCTATAATTGTTCTAAGAGGAGAGCATGGCTTTATTGGGTGCAGGAAGGTAACGGGCACTCTGGATTCTAACCGCTCCTCCTACGATGTTTTTGGACTGGAATTCAATGACGGAGCTTATAACCTGAAAGGTACGTGCAAAAGAATGGAGCATTCTGACTGAGTAGTTAAAATGTTAATACTTTGTGGCGAGGTTTCTTAGTGTCACATTGGTGACCTTGAAAGAAAAGTAAGCTATTATCACAAACTTTGTTGCCGTTGCATCGTGGAGAAATTTGCAATTCTCCATGCTTTTCTGTATAGGTTTGCTTGAAGGCAAAGTTACACTCTTTGCCATCATAAGCCAGTGTGTTTCATAGATGTGTAGGTTGTGATTTGCATACGTGTTCTGTTGATGTATTAGTTTCAACATTAAGTATTATGTGGCTCTGCCCCATCAGAAATGCCCCCGAGGAAGCCCTGCACTATAGAGAATAAGGACAGTTGTTAGGTTTATTCAAGTACCTCCATATTGTCGTCCACATTATTCTTTCATCTTTTTCATCTTTTTGATTTGTAATAGGAAAGCTACCAGGAGCTGCATTGCATACAGCAACAGTTTTATTAGAGATGTGGGACAGTGATTTATATTTCAAGGCTGTACATACCTTAACCTGTACTGAAGAGTTTTCCTGACCCACCACTGTGATAACCAAGCATCTAAGGTTAAATTTCACTTGGTCTGTTTTCAGTGTTGGATGCATAAGGTATTTACCCCCACATTCAAAAATAATAGAATGCATGGCAAAGTTTACAAGTCAGATGCAGTACAATATGCCGAATGGGTTATTTTGCGCACGCTCGCTCACTCTAAATATTTATTTTCCAGAGCTCCAAATGGTGGATTTTAATGTCTGTTTTTTAACTGACGTGTGTGTTTTTTGTGTTTATACTTGTATTTTTGTTTCTTGGGTTAAGCGTAGTGTTTTTGGGACATTACATGGCTAAATTATATTTTTGGGAGGGGTGTTTTATTGTGCTTAGTCTGTGGAGGAGGTAGATCTAGCTTTGTTTACTGTAATATGATGTCAACCTGTAATTTTGTTTATGCCTACACTTTATCTTAACCTCCATAGCCCAATTAAAACTGTTTGTAGTTGACTATCCTCGGAATTTAAGTTGCAGGACATAAACTGGAGAATCCAATACAGTGGGTATAAACTTGAGTATAGAGGAAGGAAATTTTTCAGAAACTTTCAGATATGGAAAGGAGATATTAGTGGTTGTATGAAAAAACAAATGGCAAGAAAGCTCTCCTAGATAAAGTATTAGTTCTTCTCTCCCTTGATTAAAACAAGACCCTAATATACTAGGAAGACAACAAAATGGATATGATTGTACATGCAGAGACTAATCGTTCCCCTAAAATGTTTCAGTTTTGCAAATTTTGAACCAGGTTGCATTCAATGACACAGTTGCATCTTTAAGGAAGGCACATTACTTCAGTACGTGGTTAAAAATAATTGTCTGGCAACATTGCTAACACCAACTCGAGCAGATGGACCTTTGTCATCTCATCCAAAGGATGACGCATTCAAGAGTGCAGCAATTTAATTTTGCATCATATAAATGAAGCCTCTTTCAAAGCATTTTCCAAAGTGGATGTACTGCTATTTCAAAGGAAGATCTGTACAAACTCCAGTTTAAAAGTAACATGGCTTGGCGCGTGGAGCAATAGTCCGTGATTTAGCAAAAGCATTCGAATTACTACTTGATAGTCAGTGTTCCACATATATTTGCTATAGCTCTCTTGTCACTGCATAATGAGATGACATACAATCAGTAGATGTCCTTCTGTTTTAACTGTTGCAATATTCATTACATTAGGGATCCCCTGCTAGGGGAGGCCTGATGTCCATCCATTATATCAAAGCCTTTAGATTGCTTTAAGGTATGGTATGCCTTACATTTGTGCATAGGGCATAAAGATGAAGTGTTATAATGCAGCAGATTTTGCACCAGTGATGAGGTATTCTTGGCTTTGGCTTCAGCCTTTGCATGATGATGATATTGAGGCCAAGTTAACAGATGCCACTCTTGATGATAAACACTTGTTTGGTGAAGCTGCTGTGTTCTTAAGTCCCTTCAGGATAAGGGCAAGGCTTTAAAGCAACTTAAACATGTAACATGTTTCTCCTGTGCTTTAAATTTCAGAGAAACTACCCTAATAAGCCAGCCTTTTTTTCGCAGGCAGTCTCACATGCCTAAAGGGTAAAGGGTGGCAAGTGGGCTCCTGCTGCTAAGGCTGATCAGACTTCAGTGCTTTTATCTCCTTTTTCCAGATAATCCAGTCCCTGCCTCTTTCTCTTTGCCTGCCAACTGTCTCTTCCTGTTTGGCTACAGATTACTTGGGATTCCTGGGTTCTGTCAATTATTTGCCAGGGGTATCTCATGGTTTGGAAGCCCCCCCTTTATGGGTGTTCCTCAGCCCCCTCAGGGACAACTCTCCTTTCCAGAAATGCTTTGAGACCTTTTGACTCTGGGTACTATTCAAGAGGTGCTTGTGCCTCCAAGGGGAGGGCGGTTTTACTCCAGGATGTTTAGTACCCAGGAAAGAGAGGGTACTTGGAGACCAATTCTAGACCGGTCATCTAAATGTTTTTTTTCTGAAGGTCCCTTCCTTTTGAATGTTGTCCCTTCAGGCTTTGTTTCCTCTTGTACTTCCTCAGGCTGATAAGGTGTGTCTGGATCTCAAGGATGATTATCTCCATATCCCTTCCGTCACCTTTTCAGGATGTGTTTGTGTCTTTTGCTTCCTAACATTTTCACTTCTCTGCTTTGTCATTTGGCCTTTGCTGCCCCAGGGGTATTCATCAAATGCTTTGCTCCAGTGTTTGCTTTTTGCAGAATTCAGACGATCGAATTATTTCCTTACTTGGATGACCTATTTCAGGCATCCTCTCCAGAAATCCTATTGCAAAATCTTCATTTTGCCATTTCCCTTCTGCAAAGTCTGGGATTCACAATACATTTCAAAAAGCCTTTTCTAACTCTTAGGACCATGTATTTCTGGGGGTGAAAGATTGATGCTGTGCCTTTTCTGGCATCCCTGCCTCCTCCCAAGCCCTTGACACTCATTTCCTTCAGACTCATGCTCTGGCCTCTATTACAGCCAGGGAGTTTTGAGGGCTTGTGGGATTCATGGCATCCATCAACCCTATATTCCCATTGGCCAAACTCCACATGGAGAGTTCTAGTGGTTTCTGAAGTCAATTTGGCTTCAGCATGTGCATCCCTAGAATTTATAGTTTCTCTTCTACCTTGTCTCAAGAAGGAACTTCACTGGTGGATCCAGCAGTTGTGTCTAAATCCAGGGCTTCCTTTTCCATCCTCCTCTTCCCTCTCAGGAGCTGCCCACAGAAGCTTCAGATGTGGTATGGGGAGCAGCTTTTGGCTACCGAAAGGTCCAGAGGGTGTGGCTGCCTCTTCAACAAAGAGCTCATCGTTGTCATAGAGATGAGGGCTCTCGTTTGCTGGCTCTTTAGGCTTTTCATCCTCTCTCCTCCCCGGGACCTCTCAAGGTAGTTACAAGACAATAACACAATAATGCAACATGTAAAAGGGGGGGGGGCGATCTGATCTTTGCCAGTTGGCACTCAGTGTGGGATCTTGCTGTCTAGTATCTAGTAGCTCTTCAGTTTACAATCCCTCAAGTCACACTGAGCAGGTCCTTAACTCAATCCCATGTATGGATGCTTCACAGGGATGCATTTCTTGACATTGCCTACTAGTGGTGGTACTCCTCAAATAGATCTATTTGCCTCCCCTCTGAAGAGCCAACTTGCTCTATTTTGTGCCAGAGTCCCAGGTCCTCTATTTTGGAAGGTGGATGCCCTACCTTTCTTGGACGGGGATGTTTCTTTATGCTTTCCCTCCCTCCCCTTCCCCTCACTCCATGTTCAGAATTTAGCCAAGGGCAGTCCTCACAAGTTATCTCACGAGGTGGACCTACTCGCACAAGATAAGGGATTCCTCATCTGTCCCCACCTGTCCACTGTTCAGCTGACACTGGGTGATGGTATTGATTCCACATTGACGCCTTTTTTGTGAGGATGTGCTTAGGGTCCTGCAGGAAGCCAGGAAACTCAATACAGGAAAATTCCATTTAGCCAAATGGAAGATATTCTTTGGTTTTCTTACCTGTGTGAATTGCTCCGTGCTGGGTTGGCTTATTCTTTTAAGGCCCACTTATCAGATATTTCTGTTTTTCTGCCTTTTATCTCCTCCTTAGCCTCTAGATTTGAGGCCAACGTCCTAAAAAAATTGTCCTTCATATTAGGCCCTCCAGGAAGCCTGTTCCTCCTCCCCGAGATCTTTGGAAAAACTGACTCTAGCTCCTTTTGGAGTCTGCTGCTTCAGCTTCCTTGCAACATTGCTCTTGGAAGACTTATTTTGTTAGCCCTTATTTGTACCAGACGGATGTCTGAGCTTCAGGCCCTTATGGCTTGTCCTCTTCTTTTTGGTGCTTCAAAAAGACAGGGTGTCCTTGCATACTAATCCTTTTATGCCTAAGGTGGTGAATGAGTTGTCCCTTAATCAGTCTATTCATTTGTCCACTTTTTCCCCCTTCTCCGCAATCTGCCAGTGAGAAGGTGCTGCCACATTGTATATGCATAGACAACTCTGACTTTATTTGGATAAGGCTAAGACTGTTGGGAAATCTGATCAGCTCTGACTTCTTTCATCCTAGGTCCTTGGAATTAGCTGTATCCAAGCAAACTGTTTCTTCTTGGATCTTAAAAGCTATTCCTTTTTGCTCTTTCATGGCAAGAACCTTATTTATTCTGTTAAGGTTCATTCTACTAGGGCTGTGGCTTCTTCTGGTAATTTTTTTCAAGGGTTTGGATACTAACTCTATACTTGAGGCAGCTACCTGGACTTCTGTGCATACATTTGCCAAGTACTACTTCTGATGGTATCTCCAGAGCTAGAGCTGTTTTTTCTAGGACCATCCTTCATGGCTTCCTAGAAGGCTCTGCTGGTCCTTCCTCCTTCCAAGCGTCTTCCTGAGCTTTGGCACTCTCCCTAATGAATACTGCAATAGTAAGATGGAAGGACATCGTACAGTTGTGTAAAATCTTGCCATAACTAGATGTCCTTCTCTTCGATGTTGCAGTATTCACTCCCTCCACCCCTGGTCCATTTCTCTTCTGGACGTACTATTACACTTTCTTTTCCTTGGACTGGCATTCCTAGTGGAGCTCTGGGTGGGTGTGGGGTGGGGGGGTGGATGCTCTGAAGCCTGGTTTTAAAAGATGCACAGAGTGTGGCCATAAGCTTTCCCTGGCAGATGGCCACATTATGCGTGGTTTGTTGGGTGTGGCTCACTTCCAGTCCCCCTGTCCTGTTTGCACTGGGTTTAACCCCAGACACTTAAGCACAGGTGGGCCAAACTGATTGTCAAGGGCCTGTTGCCCTCCACTGCTGGGATGGACTTCCCAACTTCCCCCGCTAAGAAAGCAGTGGCTGCTGCTTTGTCTTCCCCTTCCTTGGCCTCTGGGACTCGCCCTCCCACCAAGAGGCACGGGAATGGGGATACATGGTCCAAAAGGACTGGCCTTGCAAGTGCTCCCCTGACTGCTCATTGGAGGCCGGTCCCCCGCTGAAGGCTAAGCCTGTTTCACCTCTGCTCAGGTCCCTGAGGTTCTAGTTAGCCAGTCGCCCCCTAGTTCTCCTCACCAGCTCTCCCAACCCACTTCGGCGGCGTCCTCCTGCTCTATCTGAAGTGGAGATGGACAAGATGATGCTGAGATTTATCCGCACTCCAATCCAGATGGGGGTCTTGCCAGGGCCTTCTCCCACCGGAGCAGGCATCTTCCAACCAGTATTTACACCTATCACTCCTTCTCTGTCCTGCGGTTTTGGAGATGTTGGATCAGAGGACAGTCTAAGTCAAGGGGTTGGTGCTGATGGTAGCTTGTAGCCAGATGCTGGCCAGTGCCCTGAGTGTCTGATAGACTAGATCAGATCTTAGCTCTTGGAGCCATAGCCTCGGGGTTGGATCTGAGGGAGTGCTCTCTACTCTGAACTTGTCAGAGAGAAGCACCCCCCTCGGCTTCTCTGTTCCTAGGGGCTCTGCTTTGACTCCCCAGTCGGATCAGGGGGAGCGATTTCCGCTAGTTCAGACCAGGAGGTCCGTTCCTCCTCTGCATTCGACGTGGTGGAGAGGGTTCTCGCAGGGTTACGGCCTCTTGACTGTTTTGTCTTTGGAGCAAGTCCAGACCCCCTGGCCTTGAGTGCCAAGTCCGACCATCTTGCCCTCTCAGGAACGACCTGTAGCTGTAATGCCCCAGGATGTTCCAGCCTTGGAACAACCTGCTTGCGAGACCTCCCCAGAGTCCCCTGGAGGACCCCCCCCACAAGCATACATGTAAAAGGAGACCCTTGACTCTCCTTCAGAGTCCCTCACAGAAGACACGGACCTGGATGAAGGGGAAGGTTCCCCAAGATCACCCCCCTCCCCCAATCTACCAAAGAGGGGGTGGTCCACCCCAAAACCAACCTCTGACGAGTTAGTGTTTCTGGAGGGATTTGGCTTTGGCCAGTCTACCTCTTGGGTGTCCCCTCCTGCCAGTCCACTTGTGAATTTGACAATATCTAGGTTATGGAAGGAGCCGGACACCATAGAGCCAATAACCAAGTGCCTGGACAAGGTCTTAAGCTCTCCCGCAGACAAATTACACTGGCACAAGGGGTCCCTTGTAGATGCTATGCTGGTGGCGGCCACCAAGAAGGAGCTCACCCAGGAGAGTTCCATGGTCCATCCGCCTGACCGAGAGTAGAGGACCCCGGATCATTTTGGACAGCAAGTCTGTGCTTCAGCAACCTTCTGCATGAGTGTGCTGAACTACATGGTGCACGTTATTTGATTCCAGAGAGATCTAGTCAAGGAAGCCACGGAGTCTACACCAGGGTCCATGTCTGCAGAGAACAGGAAGATGTTTGATGCACAAATGGTCACCCTAAAATCTGTAGCCAACACCTCCATGTGTTTGCTCTGCAATGCCACGGAGGGAGCCACACTGGTGGTGGGGTCAGGTGTTGCCATCTGACACCATGCCTGGCTCTGCTTAGGTCAGTTCTCGGAGCCCTTCATGGAATCTTTTACCAATGCCCCATATGATGTTTTTTCCTTTTTGGGAAGACAGTTGGGAGACTTTGGTCCAGAGTGAGAAGGACTCGAAGACACAGTCTGCCATCGGGGTCCACTTCTCACTGCCTCAAAGGTCCTTTTCCAGGACCCAGCGAGGCCCAAAGACGTGGTTCACAAGTCTCTGGCATTTTCCTGAGATGCTCAGAACTCTGCCTTCCCCCAGAGGCAGAAGGGGATGCAATAGATGCCACCTTATGGGCAAATGGGGTCCTAGGAATTTCGGGTCCTGTGAGCCTTTCTCTGATTAAACCTGGACAGCAACCCTGAGGGGTTTCCTGGCTGTCCATCTCTGGAGGCAGTCAGGGATTGTCTGTCACTTCACCACTAGCATGGGAGTTCATCACTATAGATCAGTGGGTGCTGCGAGTCCTATCCAGAGGATATTTTGTCCCCTTCAAGGATCTACCCCCTTCCAACAAAACCCTCCCGGCCATCCCACCCATGCAGCGGGAGGAAGCAGCAGTGCAGGTAGACTCGCTGCTGAGAAAATCCAACCAGTCCTTCCAGACCAGTCCAGATCCAGGCTTTATTCAGGTTCTTTTTAGTGCCAAAAAAGACTGGGAACCTCCTATGAATATTGGATCTGTCCCAATTGAACCTGTTAGTAACCAAGACAAAATTCTGGATGGTCACGATTCAATCTGCTCTGCCTTATCTGCAGGACAGAGACTGAGTGCTCGATAGACTTCCAGGATGCATACTATCACATGAAGATGCACAGTTGCTCCCGGAGGTTCCTTGGCTTCCGGCTGGTAGCCAATCATTACCAATTCCGAGCCTTCCCCTTCGGTCTTGCCACAGCCTCCTGGGTGTTTACTAAGGTAATGGCAGTAGTAGCGGCTCACCTGAGGCTTCATGGCATTCAGGTCTTTCCATACCTGGATGATTGGCTCTTTACCTCCCCCTTGGAGCATGTACTATGTCAGGCCAGGGACTCCTTCCTATAGTTAGCCAACAAATTGGGCATTACAGTCAATATGAATGTCTACTCTTCACCCAGTTCAGATTCTAGATTTCATTGGGGCACGGCTGGACACACTACAATCGAAGATATTCCTCACCTCAGACAGGATACCCAGCTTGAGGCTGCACTTTCTTCAGACCCATTTACCAACAGCCAAAGCAGTGTTGAGCTTTAGGTTCTATGGTGGCCACAATAAATCTTCTCCATGTGGCACACCTTCATATGAGGGTACTGCAGTTGACTCTAGCAGTTCAGTGGTCAATTATACCTCCCTTTGTCCTTTCCAGTGAATTTCAAAAGTGTGCAGGGACTCCTTTTGGTGGTGGATTCAGTCCCCGGATCTCCTCAAGAGACGTCCTTTTCAACCTCCTTTACCCCAAACCATGGATGCCTCCCTACTTGGGGCAGGGACATTGCTCAAGAAAGACAGTCCAAGGCACGTAAAGTGTGCAGGGACTCCTTTTGGTGGTGGATTCAGTCCCCGGATCTCCTCAAGAGACGTCCTTTTCAACCTCCTTTACCCCAAACCATGGATGCCTCCCTACTTGGGGCAGGGACATTGCTCAAGAAAGACAGTCCAAGGCACGTGGTCCCCTTCCGAGACCTATCTGCACATTGGTGTTGTAGACATGATAGCAGTTCTCCTTACATTGCAGGCCCTCCATGCTAATCTTCCTCTGGGAACAATTGCAATTCAGATGGACAACATGTCAGTGGTCCTGTATCTCAACAAATTGGGGGGGGGGGGCGATTAGATCTTATCCCTTATGGCGAGAGGCTATGAGTGTGAGAGTGGGCAATCTCCACTGGCCGTTTTCTAGTGGTAACTCACATCCCGAGACGGTCCAACATCTTAGTGGACAGGCTCAGCAGATCTATCCTGATGCCTTGAGAGTGGTCTCTGAAGTCTTCAGGAGTGGAATAGATCTTCCTAGAGTGGGATCATCCTTGTGGTGATCTCTTCACATATCTTTCCAATGTGAAATGCAGCAAGTTACCCCCCCCTTGCCGGGGGAAGCCCCCAGAGACAATGGGATTCATGCTTGGCCTCTCGGGAGTCTCTATGCATATTCTCCTCTTTCACTCATGTCAAAGTTTCTGCAGAAGGCCTGAAGGCTGGGGAGCACTGTGATCCTCATTACCCCATTCTGGCCTCAACAGGTTTGGTTTCCCTTGCTCAGGTCTCATCTAGTTGTTCCACCAGGAACCTTGGATCCGGTCCCGGATCCGCTTTCACATCCCTCTGGGATTCCTCATCCAGATCTGGGCAGTCTGAAGCTCGCTGCTTGGCTGCTCCAGTTCCCATGATTCTTAGGACTCCCAGTCTGTCATCTCCTGTTAATCCATTCTGGTAGTGGCTCATAAATCATCCACCAGAAAAGTTTATCACAGTAAATAGAAATGTTTTTCTATTTGAGCCATTCAGAGGTCTTTGGACCCTTCTACTGCACCGCTTTCAGCAGTTTTTTCAGATTTTCTAGCTAGCATTTTTCATCCAATGAGCTAGTTCCTCAACGGTGAAAGTCCAACTGGCCGTCATTTCTTATTTTCATGTTTGGGTGGACATGTCTTCGTTGGCTTCTTCTGAACTTATTTTCTCAAAGGTGCCTTTCTTCTCAGACCCCCCCGGTTAAGGGACCCATTCCTCTGTGGGATCTCACTTTGTTGCAGGCATTGAGTTCTCCTCCCTTTGAGCCTGCAGCATCTGTCGATCTACAATTTTTTACCTGGAAAACTGCCTTCTTGGTTGCCATTACATCCGCTAGAAAGGTGTCGGAGCTTCAAGCTCTTTCTATCAAAGTCGCTTACATGATCTTTCACAAGGATAGCGTGTTGCTATGCACAAACCCATCCTTCCTTCCCAAGGTAGCTTCGGAGGTCAGTATTAATCAGATTGGAAAAAATACTGGTAAATTAATAAACTACCAGAACAAGAGAGAACACAATTTACATTTACTGGACGTACACAGGCGGTTGAGGTTTTATCTGCACAGGACTAAACCTTTCCGCAAGTCTGTCAGCTTTGTGTCTTGTGCCAAGCCCTTCTTGGGTAAACCTGTCTCAAGTGACACTTGCTCGATGGATTTCACAGTACATTGGCCGAGCTTATTCAGATAGAGGCTTGTCTCTTCTAGGAATAGTGAAGGCTCATTCGACCCACTCTATGGCTTAAGTCAGCAGCTTTTTGGTCTAGGGTCTCTTTGGATGAGATCTGTTCAGCTGCTACTTGGACCTCATCTCACACCTTTATTTCTCATTATAAACTGGATTTGGTCTCTAGGAGTAGAGCATCCTTTGGCTCTGCAGTGCTCCGGTATATCCCTCCATGAGGGCCTCCCAAGAGTTGGGTAGCTTGGGGACTCTGTCCCACAGGTTGAAGAGCAAATGAAGTAAACTACTTCAGATAAAGAAGTTGTGTACTCACCATAACGTTCCATCTGAGTAGTTCTACTTGGTCTTCAACCGCCGCCGCCCCCCTCCCCTCCTTTCTCTTAAACCTTATTCCTTGAGATATGACACTTCGTTTTGTACCAGACAATTTATTACTGAGATCTTTCTTTCAGGGTTAAAGTTCATTTGTGGTGATTGTGTTTGAGGATAAGGTGTTTGGGCTGGTATCTGTTGCCTGTTAGGCAGCAAACTCTATCTGAAGGGAGAATGGCATTATGGGTAAGGGGAGGAGCATGGCACTCTGAGCCATAGCTGGAAAATGCAGCCGTGTCTGATCCGATATGGATCCAAGGACCCACAGGTTGAAGACAAATAAAGTAGAACTACTCTGATGGAATGTTATGGTGAGTACATAACTTTTTATCACCCAGTGCTTTCCATTTATTTAGCTAAGTTTCTCTGCCTAATCACCAATATGGTCATTATGATTTTTAAGTTGTTCCTAGAAGTAATTTGGGCTGGAACTGAACTTGCCATTGTCATACAAATAGATTCATGTATAATATATAGGAGTGTGTGTACATACACTCTCTTTTTTTTAAATTGGGGGGGCTAGCTCTGTCCTCCTAGCCTAGTAGTAACTGGAAGGGCAGTACAAGCGTATAAAAGCATACATGGAAAGCCTCATTTCTTGAGACTGATGGTTCAGTGTATTAGTTAAAAGGGGCAGTTTTATGACCACTGCAGTATGAAGGTGGTCAGGTTTCACCATTCCCAGCTGTTTTTTTATATGCATGGTTTGGGAAAAGTGGTAATGGTAACCTATGGTCTGTTGTAGCTGGAAGCAAAATGAGTGGTGATGGGAATCTTCATAAATTGTTCAAATGTTCCTTACCTGTGATGCATTTTACTTTGAGCCATAGTTCTCAAACATTGGTTTTGATTTTTGGCAGGTGTAGCCATCTTTTAAATTCTGAGGTTACCTGATTAATGGGGGTCTTGGGATGACCTGTAACCTGTTGTGGCAGTTTGTAGACAGGGTGCAGGCACAAAGTATGATTTTTTTTTTTTTTTTTAGTTCTATCCCAGTAAATCTTCCCTGACCATTTTAAGGTTTCACCCAGTTACAATAGCTCGTTCTTGATATTGCAGCAGGTTGGCTGTGTGTGAATGAGGATTGTCAGCCCACTACCGACATCTAAAAGTGAAAAGAGACTAGAGCATGTGGGAAAAACTTGGACACTGAGTACTAGCAAAATTTACCCAGAAGGCGTCACAGCTGGGAACAGATTATAAAAAACAAGAAAACCTGAACTCTCCCCAGCTGGGAGTCGAGCTAGAGAACCAGACACTGTGAGCCAGCACCCCTAATCGGTGTGCCACTGAACCATCATTCTAATTTTATAAATGCAGCTTTATAACTTCATAAGTACAATTGTGTACTTGCACAGTTGTACAAGTGCATACAGCAATACACAAGCCACAGAACAAAGCTAGTCAATCCAGTGATGTAAAAGTGATCCCATCTCTGCACTATATAGTGTGGATCAGCTTCCTGTATTGGGGCATTTTTTTCACACCTGTTTGCTTAAATATGATTTTTTGTTAATGTACACTCCTCTTTTAGAGCCCTAATTCAGCATCTCAGCTGTGTAAAGGTACCTAACTTGAAACAAGCATGAAGATTATACTAGTAGTTAGGAAATGCCTGTTTTTAATATTTTTGTTAAATTTGTAACCGAATAAGACCAAAGATGTAAATTGCACCTTCGGTATGTCTGGAATGATCCATAATCTATGGGTGGGTAACCAGCTTGGCTAAGGTCTCGTATGCTTATGAATGTTCTGGTTTATTATAGTTTTTCCCAGATTAATTTAGTTGAGCTAATTGCATTACATAAGGACACATTCTCTGCAGGCTTTAAATCAGTGTTGCAACATTTTCCTTATTAGTTTGAAAATTGGGTGTTTCAACACATCATACCTGTTAAGGTTTTGGAAACCTCTCCTACTGACTGAAGTCTGTTCAGCTGGATGATTGCCAGATGCAGATAGTATGGATGCTAGCATATTGATCACTGAGCATTGCAGATGTCAGTTGGATGTCAGGTGTGAGAAGTTCAGAGCTTATAAAATTAACTGTAGCATTAAAGTAAGACAGATGTTGCTTACCTCTTTCTGTTAACTAATTGACAGCAGTTTGCTGTAAACATTGCCCAGTAGACTTTTCTAATTTGTTCAGGGAATTGTTTAGGGAATTGCCAGAATTATTTTCTCACAAACCTCAGGACTATTGACTTAATTTAATGCCTTCTTCCAACTTCTTTCAAAATAGATTTCTGATATGTAGCTTGCTTTCTGTTTATGCTGATTTTTTTTTCTGTACCACCCACTGTCATTTTCCAGATTTGCTTTTGTTATGGTGACACAGTAACATAGGTTTCTTTGGAGTCAGCAGAACACAGTGAAACGTCAGATTTGACTAGGAAGTTTAGAACACCATGATTTACTACACCATAATGATTTTTCAAGTTGTAAGGGTGCAGGATGGTACAGTGTAGGCCTGGTGGCTTTTCTGTGGAGAACTGACAAAGCAAAGGTTGTGTGCAAAGAATGTTCACAAGGCAACTTTGCAGTGCAATGCTTGTTATGTTGTGGTGCTGGAGAGGGCTGTGAGATGACCTTCCTTTATGAAGTAGGTTTACATCATAGCAATCGGTCTTTATCGGAATGTGATGCAACTTTGATTTCATTGCTCATTGGAGATTGAGAATTCATGTACTAGTCTTCAAGGATGGAATTAATTTGGGATGCAAATAAATTTGAAGGAAAGTGCAGACTGCTTAGCAGATGTATAGTTTCCTGTGGCGGCTTTTTGTTTCCAGTTTTGGGTACCTGACTCTTTTTTTTTTGTCCCAACTGTAGCAACAGATCGAGATAAGCTGCTATAATTTTAGTGTACGTTTTGTGTCGAGTAATGGCCAAGCTGGAGGATAATGCATCAGCCTGCAGTAAATTACTGAACTGTGCGTACTGATCTGCCCACTACTGTACTGTGGTAGCCTGTCTTGATGACCACCATGGACCATGTAGAATAAAATAGTAAGAAGCTAGCGTATTTCTACTTGCCCTGTGAAGAAGGGGATCTTTTCCCTAATGCGGGAATAAGAGTTGTGCTTTTTATTGCCTTGTAAAGATAGTCAGGTGTAATCAGGCAAGCAACACTCCCAAAGCCGGGGCACATGCATGCTTCTGTGTTTGTAGCATGTTGGTACACTATCTGGCTGACAACTCAACCTCTCCTCTCAGTTGCCCTGTAAGGGAGACCAGATTGGTATAAACATTGTAGGGGATCTTTGCAGCTATGTTTGAAGGGGAATAAGCAGAAAATGTATTCCTTTTTATGGAATAAGGTCTAATTCTCCATTACTAGTACAGTGATGGGGACTAGATTAAAACCTTTTGAGTTGTTTTCTATGAATCTACTGTCTTGAAGGTTGAGTACTGATGTCTTGTAATACATATTTACGTATTTATTTATGGGCTTAGATATGTTTAACTAGTGCAGAACATGGTCAACAAATGCTTAGCTTCAAGAATCTTTATCAAAAGTCGCTGAATGCACAACTGTCAGGCAAAGGTGTAGATCCGAAGTATACACAGAGGGGAGGAGTGCACCCTCCACACCTCTGGCTCATTCTAGTACCCCCTTAACTTTGCATTTGATATAAGAATATGCTCAAGCTGTAATGTGAACTAACAAGCATAGGGAAAACGAGATCCAAGCATATACCTTCATTTGGCACTCAAAATTTTGTATTGAGTCATTGGCTAAGGACAGCTGCAATAGACAACGGGATATTGTGCATGCCCAACAGGAATGGGATTGTGAACCCATTGGGGTTCACCTGCCTACTAGATGAGGGATGTTCACCCATTGGGGTTCACCTGCCTACTAGATGAGGGATGAAAGTGCCAATGGAACATTCCATTCCTGTAGTGTTAAGACCTTTTCAAATTTCAGAAAAAAAAAATAAGATTAGGAAAAAAAATCAGAAGTTTGTTAATCTCTGGAGTCTCAACAGAACTTGCTGATCTTGTAAATTGCTTTGTGGCTAATCTGGACCACCACTGAAAACTGGTTTAGAGTTCTGAAAATGCACATCACAAATTCCAGGGTTTATCCTTTGCAGATCTGCTGGGATAGGTGGTGGCAACTGTTTTTTGAAAAAAAGACCCCCCCCCCTTAAAGCAAGAAACTAGGAAGGTGGTTCAAGACTTGAAGGTGTTTATGAAGTCCATGATCTTACAGACCAACTGTGGTCTCTACAGAGCTCGAAAGTGTTCCTGCGAAGATCAATGAACAAAATAGCTTTATTGAAAGGCTCAACTACACAGATGACTGGGGAAACTACTGTGGCAAATAAAAATGCCCAAATATTAACTGATGTTGGCCAAAATAGTTTGGAACAATAGTACAAGCCCCAGTGGGAAATGCAATATTATTATTGTGCTGACAAACCTAGGTCGTTTCTCTGAAGCATCTATGGTTTGTCTTTTTTATAATTAACATCTATATTTAATCTTTTACAACAGTCTGATTCAACTCTTGTCATTTTTCCTTGGAATTTCACCAGTGGAAGCTTTATATAAATAGGCTAATATCCTTAGTGCCCCAAATAAATCTGAGGAGTTATGTGATGCTGTATGTGTCTTAGGTGTAAGTAAATTCAAGGTGGATTTAAAAAAAAAAAATCTAACAATAAGGTACACAGAAAAAAGGCACCGTATAGTGGTACTCAAAATTAACCTTACCAGCACTGTGGTGTATTTTTTAAAGCTTAGGGAATGTGCCTGTTTGAGGGGTAGGATCAGTCTGCCACCTGTTGCATATCCATCCCACTCTCCCAAAAAAAAAAAAAAAAAAAAATTGGGACTGAGATGCAGGTGGATGGTGCTGAGGATCAGCAAGCTGCTGATGGGTGGTAACACTTCTGATGGATTTCTTGGAGCATACCTTATAGCTCGGATAAGATACTGCCTTCCAAGAGGAGATTCGGATATGGAGTGATGAAGGCTGCTAGTTCCATGCAGGTATGGCGGAACTGAATGGTCAGTAGTGTGAATTTGGAAGATTGCTTTGGATAAGGATGTCAAGGGGAAAGACTTGTCCAAGACTTACATAAATAAAATTAAACTACCTGTTGTAACGTCTTGCCTCTTAATTTTTTATCTAACATTGAAATCGGGCATATGTAATCTCTCTAGAGAGATCACTGTGCTAGTTTATTCCTCACTGATCTGAATTTGTATTGAATGCAGTACACCTAGCTTTCAAACAAGCCACATGAAAACTTGAATCAGTGTAGAAAAATCCCAGTATTGAAAGACGTTGAAATGTTTGCAAGCATTACAGGAGTGGTCCTGTTTTGTTTATAAGGTACGTACAGTAGACTTGCGTCTGGCCTGTAAAGGCATTTTATGATCAGTTCCTTTTGAAAACGTAATAAGTACAGTGCTAGGGGAGTGAAGTAAATGTCCGTAAGAGAAAGGGACAAACTGCATAATTTTTTCCTGGATTTTGGCATTACCTTCTGGTCAGGTCAGTCCTAATTTTCTTAACCAAATAGAAAATGTCAGCAAGACATGAGCTTGACAACTGAACCTATAATAGTCTTGTGTCAAGTGCAACAAGCAAATCTGCATGTTACCTATTCACGTTGTGGAAAGTAGCCGTATGACTAGCAGTCCAACTCTAGTGCCAGCTGGTAACAAAATTTGTGTCCTGAACCACATTCTAACTTCCACCACATAGCCATGGAACAGAAGTCCACAGACTGCTTGTGAAAGCTTCTAGTATTTGAATTCAGTTGACTAAAACTTTGAGCTGTGATTACTTGCCTCACTTGTATATTGGGTGGTGGAGCATGCCTCTCAACTGCCCAGATTTTTGCCTCCTATTTTTGGTCTGTTCCTCAAAATTTGTGGTTTTCTGGTAAATCACTGGGAAGATTTCAGGATTGAAGTCACTAACATACATTACGTTTCGGACATCAAATCCTTCAGAAGAATGCATGTTAACAGAGAACCCCTGTTGCTCTATCAACTTTCTAAGTTTAGAAGAGCAATATTTAAAATAGGTCTGTATTTTTGAGCCTTTGTTCTCCCATTTTGTCAAGCTTTGTCCAGATTTCTTCCACTCTGGTTGAGAGCTATGGTGGGGAGTTGTACATTATTTGCTACTTTTAAGTCTTTTTTGCCAGAGCCACTTTAATGAAATCTCATTTGTTTTGGAAGAGGTTTCCCACCACCAAAATGTACATATTCTACTATTGCAATAAGTCTCTGACTAAAATGCATTTCAGACCTGGTTTTGTCACCTTATGCAGCATTTTCTGCAATGAAGAAATTAGACTAAATAAAAGGGGCAGGGGTGTCCTGTCTCCTGTTTAGAGTTAGTCACCTTTAAAGCTATGTAGTGCCTACAGCCTGTGTGGATTCATGTGTTACCACCATAACTCAAGTTGGCTGTTATGACTACTTGTGAATGATACGGTTTTGGAGCAAAGGCAGTTGAAGATGGAACAGCACATTAAAAACACGTTTTTATTTATTTCATGGTACTGCATTGTACCAGAGCATGACGCACTTCTGGTAAGTTCTCTGCACTGTGGGCAGTTAATTTGGATGGTTGACCTCATGTCTGATCAGTTGCAGGCAGACATGCTGAAGCCTGGTCATTTGTGACCGGTCAACTGATAGTGATGCATCTTACCTTAGAAAGTGGAGGGGACTGACCCATCCCATGAAAAATATGCCTGTTCAGTCATCAGCTGCAGCCCAGTGGTCTTGGGTGTAGTTGGCCACAAAGTCTGCTATATCTAGTGGACCCTCTAACCCCATTTCCAGATGCTAGATTTTTTTTTTCCTTTGGTCATTGCTCACAGGAGAACTTTTAATTCCTGTGCCCAAGTGGTTCACATCTGTGAAACAACTTTGTAAGAGAGGGTATGCAGTGTTAAAACTGCTGTAGCTTGGACTTTGTATCAAAGGGAATAAGCAATTGTAGCAATTTTAGATGCATTTAAGAGTGTCTAGACAATTAAAAAGTCACCTGGTAGTCTATTAATGTCAAACCAGAATGTCCTAAGAGCAGTATCACTGGAATTGCATACTTTGCGTACTTAACTCTTGCTGTTTCGTATACTTTGCTAGCTCCAGCTGTCCCAAGGTTGTGTGTGTGCGTTAGCTCCAGCTGTCCCAAGGTTCTGTGCGTGTGTTGGCTCCAGCTGTCCCAAGGTTGTGTGCGTGTGTTGGCTCCAGCTGTCCCAAGGTTGTGTGTGTGTGTGTGTTAGCTCCAGCTGTCCCAAGGTTGTGTGCGTGTGTTGGCTCCAGCTGTCCCAAGGTTGTGTGTGTTAGCTCCAGCTGTCCCAAGGTTGCGTGTGTGTGTGTGTGTTAGCTCCAGCTGTCCCAAGGTTGTGTGCGTGTGTGTTAGCTCCAGCTGTCCCAAGGTTGTGTGTGTGTGTTGGCTCCAGCTGTCCCAAGGTTGTGTGTGTGTTGGCTCCAGCTGTCCCAAGGTTGTGTGTGTGTTGGCTCCAGCTGTCCCAAGGTTGTGTGTGTGTGTGTTGGCTCCAGCTGTCCCAAGGTTGTGTGTGTGTGTGTGGCTCCAGCTGTGTGTGTGTGTGTGTGTGTGTGTGTGTGTGTTGGCTCCAGCTGTCCCAAGGTTGTGTGTGTGTGTGTGTGTGTGTGTGTGTGTGTGTGTGTGTGTGTGTGTGTGTTGGCTCCAGCTGTCCCAAGGTTGTGTGTGTGTATGTGTGTGTGTGTGTGTGTTGGCTCCAGCTGTCCCAAGGTTGTGTGTGTGTGTGTGTGTGTTGGCTCCAGCTGTCCCAAGGTTGTGTGTGTGTTGGCTCCAGCTGTCCCAAGGTTGTGTGTGTGTGTGTTGGCTCCAGCTGTCCCAAGGTTGTGTGTGTGTGTGTTGGCTCCAGCTGTCCCAAGGTTGTGTGTGTGTGTGTTGGCTCCAGCTGTCCCAAGGTTGTGTGTGTGTGTGTTGGCTCCAGCTGTCCCAAGGTTGTGTGTGTGTGTGTGTGTGTTGGCTCCAGCTGTCCCAAGGTTGTGTGTGTGTGTTGGCTCCAGCTGTCCCAAGGTTGTGTGTGTGTGTGTGTTGGCTCCAGCTGTCCCAAGGTTGTGTGTGTGTGTGTGTGTGTTGGCTCCAGCTGTCCCAAGGTTGTGTGTGTGTGTTGGCTCCAGCTGTCCCAAGGTTGTGTGTGTGTGTTGCCTCCAGCTGTCCCAAGGTTGTGTGTGTGTGTTGCCTCCAGCTGTCCCAAGGTTGTGTGTGTGTGTGTGTGTGTGTGTGTGTGTGTGTGTGTGTGTGTGTGTGTGTGTGTGTTGGCTCCAGCTGTCCCAAGGTTGTGTGTGTGTGTTGGCTCCAGCTGTCCCAAGGTTGTGTGTGTGTGTGTGTGTGTGTGTGTGTGTGTGTGTGTGTGTGTGTTGGCTCCAGCTGTCCCAAGGTTGTGTGTGTGTGTTGCCTCCAGCTGTCCCAAGGTTGTGTGTGTGTGTGTTGCCTCCAGCTGTCCCAAGGTTGTGTGTGTGTGTGTTGCCTCCAGCTGTCCCAAGGTTGTGTGTGTGTGTTGCCTCCAGCTGTCCCAAGGTTGTGTGTGTGTGTTGCCTCCAGCTGTCCCAAGGTTGTGTGTGTGTGTTGCCTCCAGCTGTCCCAAGGTTGTGTGTGTGTGTGTTGGCTCCAGCTGTCCCAAGGTTGTGTGTGTGTGCGCTGGCTCCAGCTGTCCCAAGGTTGTGTGTGTGCGCGCGCTGGCTCCAGCTGTCCCAAGGTTGTGTGTGTGCGCGCGCTGGCTCCAGCTGTCCCAAGGTTGTGTGTGTGTGCGCTGGCTCCAGCTGTCCCAAGGTTGTGTGTGTGCGCGCGCTGGCTCCAGCTGTCCCAAGGTTGTGTGTGTGTGCGCTGGCTCCAGCTGTCCCAAGGGTGGGTGTGTGTGTGTGTGTGTGTGTGTGTGTGTGTGTATGTGTGTGGCGCCAGCTGTCCCAAGGCTGTGTTGGCGCCAGCTGTCCCAAGGCTGTGTTGGCGCCAGCTGTCCCAAGGCTGTGTTGGCGCCAGCTGTCCCAAGGCTGTGTTGGCGCCAGCTGTCCCAAGGCTGTGTTGGCGCCAGCTGTCCCAAGGCTGTGTTGGCGCCAGCTGTCCCAAGGCTGTGTGTGTGTTGGCTCCGGCTATCCCAAGGTCGTGTGTGAAGTTTTTTTGTTTAGTTATGGCAGGCTCGTACATTACCTAGCAGTTAAGTGACCCTCTGAGATGAAGTAACTTGCTGCTTTTTTTCTTCCCTCAGATTCCACAGGCAAGTACTGGATGGTAGGGAATGACTCCTCTGTGACGAGCAGCAGCTCCACACCAGTCGATTTCTTCTTGGAATTCTGTGATTACAATAAAGTAGCAATTAAAGTCAATGGAAAATACCTGAAGGGTGACCACGCTGGCGTGCTGAAAGCCTCTGCTGATGACATGGATAGCTCCACACTCTGGGAATATTAATGCACTTTTTGTCTTTTCCAGCTGTTAATTTCTTTAGGCATAAGAAAGAAAATAATCTGCCATTGGGTACATGCCTGCCATGGACAGTAGGACTTCTGGCCTGTGAATGTCTATACCTCTTAAAGTAAATAACAAAGCTCAAAGTGTGCCACTGTCATCTAAAAAGTCAAATGTTTTTTGTTTGTGGAGTTGAGGACCATTTTGGGGTCACCTTTGCACAGCTGCCAGTTAAGCCCTGGAATTTTGTGAAACAAAATCTGGTTAGACTTTCTGTTTTAAATTGAGCGCAGATTCATCTTGGAGGATGTAATTGTTTTTTGAAGTTTTGCCTTGTTGAAAAAATAGACTGTTACAAAAGTTGTTGTCAGATGTCAGCAATGTTTGTCTTTATGGCTCTAGTCTTCTGACCAGTGCTCACAATTTTAAAACAAGTTAACCAGAAATATATGAATG
The DNA here is from genome assembly GCF_019279795.1 of Protopterus annectens. Classification (NCBI taxonomy): domain Eukaryota; kingdom Metazoa; phylum Chordata; order Ceratodontiformes; family Protopteridae; genus Protopterus; species Protopterus annectens. The sequence continues at coordinate 354,165,453 of NC_056746.1, read as the reverse complement.
TTCATACCCAGTCTGTTTCCTTTTAGTGGAGAGTTAGACTGGTGCCAAATTCTAGCTGTAGTAGTTCCTGCAAATTAACAGAACATTATGCTGGCCTGTTTTAATGGCACATATATATTCCCTTAAAATGTGTAGTAGTGTTAACATCCTCTATAAAGGAGCAGTACCTCTTTAGGTTGTACCTAAATTCCTTTTTGACCAAGAGTCTGTAGCGTCAGAAATGCTAGTTTGATTGGTTTCTTAATGTCTCCAGGTTTGTGTTAAGTGTTAACACTGCAGCTTGTACTGAATGCATAGAGGAAATACCCCACAATGGTGGAAATGGTTGGGGGGGTAATATATGTTGCACTTCATAGTCTAAATTTTATTTGATCATATCTGCAATGTTCTTTTAAGAAGCAGTATTAAGAACTCGTGTGTTGGAAGCAACTGTATTGTCAAAAGGCTTATCTGGCCCATGTTGCAAAGTCTACACAAAAATAAGAGGGGGGGGGGGCATAAATGCAGTGTTAAGTTGCCTAACTTCAGGGTGCTTTCATAAAGTCGCCAAAGACAATACTTGCCAAATCATAGTTAACGTAGTAGGCACTGCATTTCTTGTGCTGTGCCTTTACTTCTGTAGAAGCAGTTAATAGTTTTTATTGCTCGACTGTTTGCTCTCTTGTATTGAACACATTCATACAGTAACTCTGTGTAGTTTATTGCTGCTTCATGTCAATGCTGCACATCTTTTCCTCTTGTTTTGTGATAACATTGCAGGGTTAGAAAAGGGTTGTGGTTGACGATTTGCTCATCAGATGGGTGTATATTGGTTTTGTTTACTGTATCTCATTTCTGTCTGAAGGTAAACTTCTACATGTAGAAATTTGGGACCATAATGTCATAAAGACATGGTTGTAAAGGGTGTTTGGTGTAAAGATTAATAATATAGACATCGGGACCAAATGAAAAATGTTTTTTCATGGCAGGGGTGTTTGCATACAAATATGCTGTAATGGAATTTTCTAGGCAGTGTATTGGCAAAGACTGGGTAATGTGCATTTATTAGGGGAACATGGCCAAAAAATGACCCCTGTGAGGGTAACCATTGCATTGAGCTTGTCTGTTTTAAAAGTACTTAATGTGAACAAAAGTGTTGGTTCAGACTTGAGTTCATTCATTGTGTTTGACAGTTTTTTTTCCTTTTCTGCAAGAAAACTGGTGCAGCAAATAACCACACTTTAACTGCAGGCTTGTATACCAGTGTAGTATGTACATATGCAAATGTGCGTTTGTATAGTGCTGAGTCGGCAGTTCTGTTACAGAAGTGACCCGTGGAAGAAAATGAACTGGGAAATGGGAGTATTTAACAACCTAGATGCAATATTATCAGAGACCCTATACTTTCTGAATGTTGGGGGACACAGTGAGCCTGTGCGACTCCTCTGTGTTTGCAGTTTGGGATGTTAACCATATTTTGTTGAGATGTTACCATTTTTTGAATTTTTATACTAGCTGGGCTAGTGGATATCCTTATCCTGTCCTCTTCTGGAGGATTTGCACAGATTTTAGATATTTCTCGTGGTGGGATGTGCCTACGTAAGGCAGGCCGTACCCTTTGTGATTTAAAGGCTCCATGGCTTGCTAATTTGGTTCTACTTCACAGAAGTTCTTGGGAGTAAACCTTTCTCTGTATTCACTTTTTAATTTTATTTTTTGAGGGGGGAATCAGAACAGCCAGTATTATGCTCTGGTTGTTGCTCCTGAACTTTTGGCATGTATGCAGTGGCTTTGTGTAAATTGGTACCTGCTAATTGGTAAAACTGTAGCCATGAGATTTTTTGGGGGGTTATTGACCCTCAGGGTACATGGCAGCAATGGCCATTGTTAAGCTCTGTCCAGGGTCACAGTAGCACACTTGTGGAAGTCTCATGGGTGGGATTAGTTGGACTGTAGACATTGTGAAATTCTTTCTGTAGAATTTAAGTGGAGTAACCTCAAAGGGGTACTGTGCCAACCACTTTGTTAGGAACCTGTTAGAAAACTGGAATCCCTGACTTTTGTGTTCTGCTCCCCCTTTTCCCCACCCCCAAATATGTTGCAGGTTCTAGTATAATCCTCATCTGTAATGCAGGCCATGATTAAGTGCGACAGTGAAGCAAACTGGATTTTTGAGACTCTTCATACCCTATGTACTCTGTCCCCCAACCCAGATACTGTTGTCTTGGTAGTATGTGGGTTTATTTTTGGCGTATGAGAACTGTAAGCCCCAAATGTCTGCTGTTGCACTGTTAGCGAAGCTTCTGCCCCCTGTTTGGCATTAATGATCAGACTGTTGCTTTTTTCTTCATTTTTTGAGCAAAACTTTTTTTTGTATGTGCCATTTGTATAACTTAAAACTTGTCAGAGAAAAAAAAAATAAACAGATGTTTGCATATGAAAACAGATTGTGTTTGACTTTCTCTGCTGTCGGTGCTAGTCAGTAACCATGACTTCCCCCCAAGAATAAGCAGTGTGAGACAGTTTAACCACTGACAGAGCTTCAGTTTTGCATCAGGCAGCACAAAAACATGCTCAGGATGAAACCAACTGTGCGGAGCTAAATTAAAAAAAATCCTACATTTGTTCTAACTTTATAGCAGTACAATACTGTCCAGTGAACAACTGTTGGCACAAGTGTGTGTGTGTGTGTGTGTGTGTGTGTGTGTGTGTGTGTGTGTGTGTGTGTGTGTGTGTGTGAGAAGTATGACAGCAGTTCAGGTGGATGGCAGTCGAACTGTGGAAATGCATGCTTTCCCTTGGAACCTGTTCTGCATTGGGTAGCTGATGTATTCCTTTGTATCCTCCAAGGTTTCTGAAATGTCATTGCCTACAGTTGAGGACTGTGACCTTTTTTTAGTGGTTGCAGCTTTTGAGAGCAGGGTAGAAGCACCCTACCCCCAAAATGCTGGGATTTTGCCTTCCCACAATTTCAAAGGGTGTTTGTCATTTAACTTGTCTGGGTGACTTTGAATTCGATTAGAGATGACTGCAGGAGGACTTGCTAATGCTCCATATTTGTTCCTTTAGGGTGCTGGCACTGTCCTGGCGTACAAGTGGGTCTCAGGAGCTTTGCCAGACTACCATTTATATTTTTAGAGGGAGGCTTGGGTTTCTGCATGTTTTTCTTTTCCTTTTTTGTGCCCTTCTCTGCAGTGGTTCAGATGCTCGATTGCCAACAGCCCAAGACGCAGGAATTTGCTCTGGGAATGTCTTCATGCCCCCCCCCCCCAACTGTCAATTTGCATTTTTGTCACTTGTACAATGTTGGCGGCAAGCACACTTTGTGGGGATCATGAAGGCTCAAGTGCGTCATCCCATCCAGGCTGGTCAGTCTTAGATACTTGCTAAACCGCTCCATTGGAAACATTTTTACCTAATTTTTCTGACATCTGCTGCCCATAACAATCTCGTCGATAGTTTCTTTACCTCTGTGGGTGCCACATGTCCGCGTCTTATGCTCTTCTTTCCTTGCACTCTCCAAGTTAGCGATGCTTAAAACTTTCTTACTGTCCCACCCCTTTGCCTCTGGAGCACTACCTTTTCCGTCACTTGGGCCTTATTGGAAAGGGTCCCACTTCGACTTACTTTCTCTCCTTGACAGATGACTGGTTTCTGTCAGGAGAACATCTGAATAGGATCTGCTAGCCATTTCCTTTTATTCCACTTTGGAATGTGTTCTTGGAGGCCTGGGGAGAAACGCTCCACACGCATGTCTTTGGAATGTGGGAGGAAACCAGAGCACCTGGAGGAATCCCACACAGATGCAGGAGGGCATGCAGACTGCACAGAAGGCACCCAGGTGAGAATCAAAACTAAGAGCCTCCTGGTCTGAGGTGACAAAGCTAACCACTGCACTATTGTGCACTACTTTGCCATTATGGCCTGGAACTTGGCATTCATAAACGGTGGAATTTGGTCCTTGTCTATCGCTAAACATTGTCTGGATATGACCCTTTGGGTTTAATGTCACCTAAGGAGGTGATCAGTTGTCACATTTCTGGCTTCTTTTTGAAACATAAACACCCTTATTTTCCTTGATAGGGCCACATGAAGGCTAGGCAGGGTGGCTTTCTTCCTTTCTCAGTGTATGCTATGGAGTGCTTGTATCTGTAATAAAGCACCTTCATGACAATGAAGTGGATCACAAAAGTGCCCTATACTAATTAAGGGCTTAGGGTTGCCATTTTTCAGATACCCAAAGTAGCATATTTGTGTAGAAATGCAAGATTTTGTAGGATAGACCACACGACCCAGGCAAAGCGAGTGTGTGTGTGTGTGTGTGTGTGTGTGTGTGTGTGTGTGTGTGTGTGTGTGTGTGTGTGTGTGTGTGTGTGTGTGTGCACTTCAAATTAAAAAATGCAGCTGTAGAGGAAACCGTTTTTTCCCTAAAGTTTCAGAAGATTTGCCATTGTGTTCTTTTAACTGGACACAACTGCCCAGTAAAACTGTCTTGTGTAAAGAGTGGAAGGTAATGTTCCTCTAAAGGCAACAGAATAGTAACGCTAACCGCAAAAACAAAATGCGTTTGGTTTTAAAACATAAGTGTAAATGAATCGGACCTGGCTCTTTGGCATAGAAGGATGGATCTCTGACTGCTGCATTGATGACTTGTGTGTGTTTAATGGCTCAGGCTTTAAAGAAACCTGGTTGGAGGGAAGACTTGAGTGCCTTGTCAGCTCTTCTGCCCCAAGTGGGGGGATGGGTGTTTTCCTTGGCACAGCTGTGCTGTTCAACCACTGATGCAGTGCAGAATTAAGTAGGCAGGCTGTCTGTGGGATCGGGACACTTGCACCACCATTGCACACCTTTTACTTGGATGATATAGGCATGCTTGGGACATAAAATGTGAATAAGAGCTGCCTAGATGACAGCCTCACATTCTGTTCTATTCTGTGGGAATGAAGTGGTTGGGCACTCTGGCTGAGCATGGAAGGAACGAGGCTGCATAGACTGCAAGAAGGGGGCTGATGGTTGTAAGACAACATGGACCAGAAAGTGTAAAATCTTCTCAGAACCATTGCATGTGTGTATATCTTCAGTATGTAAAATTCCTGAATCCTCCTCAACATAGTGAAGTTGAAACCAAAACAGTAAGAGTGAGCTTAGGCATATACCTTGAGATGGTCAGGCCCACCACTGTAGTTCAGAAAGATGTTAAGGACCTGCAGAAACAAGCAAATGTAGAGCATATTCTTAGCAACCAAGGATGAAAATTACACGTCTGTTGGGCCCAATACACACTGTTATGGCAAAGTTTATATGCATGCCCTTGTGGTGACATCAGCATTCTCTGGGAGGCTGATCACAGGGCCTGTATCAGGAATTATGGCGCACAGCTCCTTTAGGTAAGAGGAGCCAAAGTTGTTTGTGGGCAAGTATACCAACACCAAGATTTTGAAGATGTACAAAGATCCAGTGACTGATTCACAGCACAGGTGGTATGTGTGGCTAATAGAAATAAATGTGGATACATTTGTCCTGGTAGCCCAAATGAGGAGGAAAGAAGTATTTGCAGCTGTTGGTGAGATGCAACCTCATGTAAGTCTATGCAGCCCCAGGCATCATAGATGTGCACAACGCGTGTGCTGACTATCCTTACTTTGCCTTCAGAATCCTACAGTGGACACTATTGAGCATTCTTGGGATTTGTAGCTAGCAACCTTGGCATTGACCCTACTATGTCAGCTTTTCACTCGTTTCTTCCCTCAGGTGCTGATATCCATATACCTTCTGCAAACCCCTAAATTCTCAACTTCAAGGTCCCAGGTGTTTTCCTCCCTAAATTCCAGCAAGGGTCACTGTGAAATTGACCTTTATTTTCTTGTCATAAGCCACACTACTATATCTCATGGCTTAGGAAGGTTTTCTGCACAAAGGCTTATGGGGAGCATACTTGTCCATGGAGGGTTAGACTTCACAACTGAGCTCAGTCATGCAGCCTTGGAAGTAATTTTGGTGGATAGGCAGACTCCCTGCTGTTCTATAGTTTTCTCAGCAATCTTCCGTGACATTCGCTATGTAAAGGTTTATTTGCTAAAGTCTTACCCCAAATCATTCGATTCCTTCCAGGTGAGCTGCTGACTTGAATCGGACGGAAGTGTGGGTACAGTTTTAGATTCCAACTGAGCTCAGTACTGTAGTTGTCCTCTTGATTAGTAGGATTTCTAGAATGTGATCCTCATGAACAGGTAGCACCAGATGAGGGCACAGTTGTCTATGGCCTTCAGCTGTAGAGGGGTATTCTAAGGTGATCCTCACTTTGAAGAGGATAGGCATGACTACTTCCAGGACCCCTTTTTTCCAGATTTTGTTCTAGTCACCTCGGCTCAGTCGTTCTGGAGATGGTTGTGAATCCCCCTGTCTAAGTAATTTGTTTGATTGCCATGGATGTCTGTGTAGGAGCCCATTTTCAGTAGAGTTTAGAAACTAGGAATGAGTGACACATGGGAAGATCACAGGAAGGAGCTGGTGCAATTGAAAAGCCCCCCCCCCCCAAAAAAAAAAACTGTTAATGGTGCACCAGTCTTAAGAGTTCTAATGGATTGAATCTTCAGGTAACTCCTTATTCCAGTGCCTTTTTATTTAGAATCTTGCATTACACCTTTTGCTTATTTCTGTGGCCTGAATGCATAGTTTCAAGAGCAGCTGAATTCAGTTTTATTTTAATACGAGGCTATGTTCATGTATTCATTTTTAAACTAGCTTCTAGTCTAAATGAGTCACTCTCATTAAGGTTAATCATAACTTATAATTATCTTGATGCCCAACTTTTTGCTGGATGTCTAGATTTTGAAGACTGCAGGGTATAAATTAGGCTGTAGACCTGTTCACTTTCTCCCTGGATTTAAAGCATTGTCTAAGATGAAGCTTCAGTTTGGCAAGCTAAACTGTCACTGCGGATTGCTTTTTATTTCAAGCACTAAGGAAGAGCCTTTATCCCATGAGAGATTTGAGCAAATGTTTCTTTCTGATTGACAATCAAGTTAACTTTAGGCTCTGCAAACAGAAGTCTGCTTTAGTACAAAACTTGAGATCATTTACTAAAATTGAAAACTGCTTGAGGTATTCTCTACCACCAATGAATAACTTAACTTCATATACCAGTCTATTGCTCTTTCCCTTTATTTATGTACTGGTTTAGTGCAGGAGAGGGACTTTATAATGATAAAACATAACTATATACTATCCCACTAAATATAAACGCTGAGAAACTGAAGTATGCTTTAACCATCCTCTTAATGTTTGCTTGTGTTTACAGTGATACAAATAAACTATAGTAGTGGTGGTGGTGCTGTGGTAGCGTTGTCGCCTCACAGTAAGATGCTGTCCGGTTCGATTCTCAGCTAGAGCGTCTTCTGCATGGAGACATGCGTGAATGGGCGTACCTTCGTTGAAGGTTGTGTGTCAGGGCTGTGTGTCAGGGCTGGTAACTGTGCGTGTAAAAATCCACTACCAATCATTAGTGGACCGGAGTTCCGCTGTGGCGACCCCTAACCGGGAAAAGCCGAGACACACACACACACACACACACACACACACACACACACACACACACAGAATCATACTACCACATACTGATGTGATATTACAAGTTGTACCCTCGTCTGCCGACAGTTGGCCCATCTGACTTGACCAATCCCATTTGCTCTTCATAGGCAGTAGTCTGTTGCAGATTTCCAGGCAACTTATCAGGGTTTTTCATCTCCCAACAGTTGGATTACCACCTTTGTGTTGCAGTGGTCCACACTACTGCACACCTCCAGGATTGGAGTTGGACATTTCCATGCTCCCAACTGTCTTGGTCCAGCACCATGATCTGAACATGGGAATGGATGGTGTTAACAGAAACTACTGCATAAGGAAGTCTTGAGCAATTGTCTTGTAACCTCTCAATTTTACCTCATGAGGACTGTTGCTCATTTTTGAGTTCAACAGTTCATGCTGTTCCATATTGAAATGATCTGTCACAATTCAAATATTTTTAACAAATATTCATGGTGAGTAATACTAAATCCATATTCATTATTTATCAGACTTTTCTGCAAGTATAAATTAACATTTAACCATGTAGTAAGCTTTTTAATTAAGCTGCTTCTTTCCTGATTTTGTAACAAAAATCAAACAACTCTCAGAATATTCACAAACTCCAAAAACACAGATAAATTCTGTGCAGTGAAGCCAGTAGGACAACAGGTAACAACAAAGAATCCAGTTGTGTTCAAACAAATTTTTAATTCAAATGTAGATATTTGAGCACTTTTGTTCCTGACATTGGGAACTTCATCAGAATAAATCTACAATACAGACCTACTAGATATTTAAAGGTAACCCCACACCTCCAAAAAGGTCATTTTGTCTTGTCACTCACATTTTGGAGATGGAAGGTTGAAAGCTATGCTGGGATAAAGTAGTGCATCAGATGTGAGCCTGTGGATGGTTAGCTTTACAAACCACTGCTGCCCTTTTGGAATAGAATATGTTGGATAAAAGTACTTGTCTCATCTATCTTTTCCATTATTTAACCTACCAAATACAGTGATGTTGTGGGTGAGGAGAACCAGGAATGGCCCTCTAAACGTAGGACAAAATCCTGCATTTTTTTTCAAGTAGGGGAACAATATCTAAAATAATTGTTTATTAAACTAACCAAAAATATACTATGCCTCATTTTACCTTCCCGCACCACCACACAAGTCTTTGGCAGCCAAATATGGTGCATAAAGACAGAAGGGCACCAAAATATATATATATGTGCATCATATTACCAGAACTTCTTTGTAGGGTGCCACACACAGGATAATCTCCAAAGGAAAAGGAGGCAGCAGGTAATTGAGCTCTTATTACATCACTGACCATGTGTGCTTGAGGATTTTTGCAGTAGTGTAATTGTATATGAGAAATGGTCCTGGACTCCTGGATCTGTGGAGAGCTACAGCTTGCATTTGTGACAGAAAAACAAAACCAGTCATAGTTCAAGACCAAATATCCTGTTTATATCACTTTGAGAAGGTGTATATAGAAGTCCATGTGGCCACTTAATGCTGCGTTTCAAGATGCTTTTTGAAGATGGAGTACTGGCAGAAGCTGCCTTTAAAGAGTGCCCTCACCTGGCCAGTTAAACATTATGGTTATTAAAGAAGGTGTTTTACTTTTATGGTCTTTCCAGATCATGGCATGCTGAAGTTATGAAGTCTTTACACTTGTAGTATAATTGCATGAGAATTATTCTGTGGCTTGAATCAAATGACAGGAAGCTTTGTGGATTGATTCATGAAGAGCTCCGAGGCCACCTTGGACATAAGGCCCTCAAGTAATCATTTTAACCTTTTAGACAACTGTGCAGAGATGTTTTACATTGGTGTCCTGTAATTGTGATCCCCTCCTGCTTGAGGTGATGGCTGCTCAAAAGAGGATCTTTCAGGACAGTAACTAAAAAGTAGCAAAACTGGTAGTCTTTAAATAAACACATGCTCTTCAGTTGTATTTCGGGTCACATGAAGGGAGGCATAGTGGCGGTCTTGAAAGTCTCTGCTGCAAGGACCCCCTTCAGAGCTTGCTTAGTAAACCTGTAGGAGCCATGGGCAGGCAAACTGAGGTGTATGCAGGATCCATCCTCTGACTTGGTTAACCGATCACTTTAGAAAGTGAGGACTTGCACCCTCAACTTTTAAGTTGTGTACATACTGTTTAGTTGTGAGGTGAACCACATTGTGAGAGCAGATGGTCCCCATTAAGGGCTGAAAGACTATCAAGGTGAACATCACACATCAGTCACTGTCTACAGTCTTTTTTTGTGTTCTAAATGGTTTGGAATTCTGTGGAAAGCACTGCATGTGTGGCAGGAACAAGTATTGCTATTATGTCTGCCTTGGCAGTGCCTTTAATATTATGAGGATACTAAATTAACATTTTTATGCATCCCTTACTCCTGTTTTAATATGGAAGTTGATTAGCATCTGAAGAGGATGCAAGTGCAACTCCTTTCAGCTGGGGGGGGTCTAATTTTATACCTTAATTAATGACTTTTTCTAAAACACAAAGTTTCTTGATTTTACCTCTACCTGTAGCATTAATAGGATACTAGACTACCCTAAATGTTTCCAGAAAGGTTGCTGGCACAGAGGCAAAGGTAGACTGCGTAGTCTTTGGGGTAGGATAAAAGTGCTCTTGAACCCTGAGCTGACTGCAGTTAGTGGAAGACCATCCTTGCACCTGCCCAACTGGGGCATATTTGGTAAGGATAGGTGGTCTGTTATGGCCACTTTACAGTGAAGCCACTTGAGCACTTGTTTGCCCTTTCAAGTTGGGAAGAAGAGTGCACAGTCGCTCATGAAAAGAGCTGTTATCTCTTGAGATCCCAGCATGGCAGCAAAGATTCTCATACTACTACAGGTTCTTTTCGGTGCCAAAAAACTGAGAAGCTTGTACATCAGTGCAAGCAAGGTGTTTTTACATATTCACCTTTCAGTCAGCCCTTCTATTATCAAGAAGAGACTGGTTTTGCTATTTGAATGTAAAGGATGCCTGCCAACACAGCTGAGTGCACCTCTAGGTTCTTCTGCAGTTTACTTCTTCTGTGCCTCTAGGCATCAGATATTGCTTGTTCATATTTGCATTAATTCCAAAACCATGCTACATACACTGTTTGAGATTTTATTTTGAAGCATACATGATGGCAAACAAAATTGCATTGATATTTGACCTCTTTCTAATGTAGCTAAATGGATATTGAACATTTGTATACGGTTTGTCTTGCAACAATTTTCATATGTTGACATTCAATAACAGAGCTGCATAGCTTCATGAAAGCTCACAGTTATATGAAGAAAAGCCTGCTGGCACCATGTGTCTTGCTTGAATGGTTACTGAGATCATAATCTGTTTATATGACATTATGAAATTAATATTCACTGCCTTTATTGTGGTTTATAAAATCCAGGGTACTTGCGTATTATCGCAACCGCATTCCAAATGTGATATCTTCAGTACATGATTACAGACGGTCATGTTCCCCTTTCAGTGATGCGGTTTTAAAATGTTAGTACCCTTTTAAGTTTCAACAAATGAGTCCCCTTTGACATTTACTGGTATATTAAAAACGGTTCAATGAAAGGGGAAGCCAACCGTCTGCAATCGCGTACCGAAGCTGTCATAGCAGGTTAATAATTTCTGTCGTGTGAAACATCACAGTACAAAAACATTTCCATTTTCACAAGTGACAGCTAGTATATCTGTAGAGGTGCACAGGAATTTGACAGGACTGAAAGAATTCGACATACGTTGACTATGCAGCAGTTCGTGTTCTTAGTGGTCATGAAAAATACATAAAATCAGATATGAGTCTCTACTGTGTTGGTGCATTTATGCCTATACTGTGCCTGGTTAGCATGACTCCAGGAGGACTGAATATACTCAGTGTTGTCCGCTGCAAGTTGCCTAAAGTGATTTTAACTTGAAATGTATTTGTATGAGAAATATTTCATACAATGGTGTACGCTTCACGTGCTTAAATCTGCAGGGAAATGCCATCTATTCGGAGATAGCAGTCAGGACACAGTTCATCATTACAGTCAATGTAGACTTGATGTGACCCAGCCAAAATATCATTTCTTACTGTTGCCAGCATCCTTTTACATTATTGTATCACCACATCAACATTTACTTAAGAAAATAGCTTAAGAAGTGAAGCGGTTTCAAATTTTGCCGGATTTACTTGCACATATTTGGAATGTGGTTGCGATAATACGCAAGTACCAAATCCAGTTGAAAGCATCTAACTGAATGCTACTAATGTAAAGACTTTATCCTGAATAGTTTCCCATTCAGTTTTCTTTTAACACTTAATGGTTCTAGGGATGTATTTGAACTGTAAGGTGATAACTTCATTTTATTTTTTTTTTTTGTTTAGAAGTTGAAGCCACACCCAAAAGAGCTGTACTGGAGGGGAGTGAGTTAGTCTGGCAAGTTCATACAGTTTCTTCATTTCTGAATTGGAGCTAACCATTACCAGTTTTGAGCTTTTCTGCTCTGATATAGAGGTCCCCAGGGTGTTCCCATCATGCATGTTAATCACACGTAAGAAGCAGCAAGCCAGGAATTTACCATACTCAAATGACTGGCATCTAGCTAAGCAGACAAAAATTTAAGGGAAACATTTGGCCTTGCTACAAAATGTTTGCACTCTAGGTCTACCTCAAAAACAGAAAAATGTCATCTTGCTTCATACTACATTAATATGCTGTTAAATTGGCAGCATTTTCTGCACAGCCTTTTCAACTCTGAAGAATTCATTTTCTATAGTAAATGTGTAATCTGTTCAGTACCTCAGCTCCGAGCACAGACTTCTGCTAGCCTTAGGTTTTATAATGGCATCCATTTACATTATACTACATCCCAGGTTCCAGATTAGTAATAAAAAAATGTAAAGCTCACTAACGCAATGGCTAGTAAATGAAAATCGGTAGTAGATAAAGGTTCCAGATTTGGACACTGTTTACGTGCCGTGTTCCTAATCCACTGACTCCATCCATTTGCCAAGAATCAGCCACCACAGCTGTGAATTCTCCTGATTAGGATTGGGGGGGACATTGCAGTGTGCAGGATGATTCAGGGCAGCTGCCCAAAGATAGTAGGCTTGCATATAAATGCATTGGAAATGAAAGTTGTCACTAATTCCACAGTCTTTCCAAGAGATTTTGCCACTGGTTATGTAGTAATTTCAGTCAATCCATGTTTAATGTGGTACCAGCCATGAAAGGAAGTGGCAACTGTCCTAATGGTTCTTTTAACACCTTTCTGGCCTAGACAGTTTCTACTTATTTCATGAAAGTTTGTCATGCTGTTCATGTTTTGGTAGGGAGCTCTTCTGCATTGTTTGAATGTTCATATACTTGGGAACATGGACACTAGAAGGATCATTTTTTTGCCTTCACCAGAGGATGGGAAGTAAAGAAGCCCCACTCTTTCTGCTGGCTTTTAACCTGAATCCAGTTCAGTATATGCCATGGGTGAACTCCCTATAAAAATCTAAGGATAAACTCTGTATATCTTGTCTGTAGCCACTGTGGCATTTTCTGTTTAGCTTTGTAGACATTCTTTGCATAAACCTGATGGGTGGCCATAGTGATAATTCCTATGCTCATATAAGAGGCCCACGCATTTGGGAGAACTAGGAACTCTCTCCTGTCAATTATGTCTAAATGCACTTCTTTATTAGATACAAAAGAATACCTGCCATCTCCATTTGTTACAGGGCTTGGTCAGGTGTAAGCATTCCCCCACATTCCCTACTTATTCATGAGGATTTCAGTTGCTGTGCTTTCTTACCTTTGTTGGAAATGGAGCAGTTTGTATGCTGAGACTGGAGGGAGTCACAAAAGCTTTGAGTAAGGGATGGGTTAGCAGCCTCTGAATGTTATACTGACAGAGATGCTTCAGTCTTTTGCTATGTCAACTACCAGTAGATTTAATTTCTTACCCACTGGAAGTAAACAGCCAACTTACAAAAATGTACATGCCAAGTTTTTTTATTTTTTTAACCCAACATAAACAGTAACAAGAGGACAATGTAATTCATGAACTACTCCAGAAGCAGAGACATACAAGGTAAATATGAAAATGAGCCTAAAAAGTAAAGCTTCTGGAACAGATGGCTTTAAATGCTTATGCAAAGAGCAAGAGTCCTCCTGCTACTCTCCATTAAATTACCATAGATTTTTCTAACCTAACTTTACAACCCTGAAGACTTTATTTGAACATTTCTAAAATGTCCAATTGTAGACTTGTACCCCTTAATTCCAAAAGATATTCATGAGGACCAAGATGCTTTAAAGGCAAATCTATCCTCAATCATGTTGGAGCTTTAGAATTGCTTTCAGAAATGACAATTTCTCATCATCCATGGTAACCACTGGCTTGGAATTTATATTTAATGCAATATGAATAAATATGGACTGTTTCAAGTGTTTATAGTGCTGACTTTTATGCTTATATAAGAGGCCCATACCAAGTATTTGGTCTAGCAATACAATGCTTCACAATTTTCTACTGGAGGTACTGGGCAAGGTTGCCCATCCAACACTGTGAGGCAGGGTAAGGAAGTCAAGATAAAAGAATGTGGTCATTTCTGACATAGAGTTGTATATAGATGAAGCAAGAAAAAATACATACAGAAGGTAAATGTGCAGATGTGTTTAGCTATAATGTCAGGCTTAAAAAAAAAAAAAAAAAAAAAAAAAAACTTCCTGTGAATAAATTGGTAAAGAAATGGAGCAGGGATGGTAAGGAGACAAAGGTGCAGTTATACATCTTGAAATGCATATTTTTTTAAAAGTTTAACACAAATTAGATCTAAATGGAGCATACGGAGGGAAATATGCAGTAGTTTGTAGGGGTCGAGTACTTTATTTCTATAGGAACATATGTTGTAGACCATTGAAATGGATTGCTGGAATAACTGGTAGAAAGATTTCATAAAAGTCAAGAGGGAATAGGACCTGGGGGTAACAGGAAGGTTAAAGATGGAGAGGAAGTTGAAAATTAAATTCAATTAAAATGGCAAACTGTTTGTTGCCTCCCAATGCCATCATTTAGATGTAATGTGATCTTTTTCTGCATTTTTTTAAACATTTTTTCTAACAGACTGCGAGAACTGAAAAAGAATGAAGTATTTATAATAGCATCGTACAAAAGATCATGTTAAGGCACATAGTGTTACCACATAGTAAGTGGCTAAGTAAAATATAAGAGTTCTGTGCTATATATGTAAAGGTAAACTTATATTTTACTGTGTCTCTTGGTTGATCTTTGGTTTAATATGGACAATACAAAAATTAATATACAAATGAAGTCTGCTAATTTATAAAAAGTCAGATTTTATCTTTGTATTGAATCATAACTTTATCTTAAATACTGGCTTCAAATGTATTGAAATTTTCATTAATCAGAATAATCCCATTACAAGGTGCTGATATACAGATTTTGAAAGTTTGAAATCCATGATATTAGGGATAGGCCATATTAAAGATTTTTGGGAACAGGTTCATTTGAAGCATTCTTCAGAAGTAATCACAGACTTGAAGCAGAGATAAATGAAGGTCCTGGAGACATTTTCCACTTCAAATTTAATGAACAGTGTTAGTTTATTAAGTTTTCATTCCTTGTGATGTAATATGTGTTTTATTGTGTTGCATAAAGCTTACTGGATTCTGAAAAGATGACTTGGCAATTCTGTTATTTTGCTGTATTCCATGTGGCGCTGGGAAAAAAGGTGGTTTATTGCATAATGAGATTATTGGGGGGGGGGGGCAAGAATCTTCAAAAGATTCTGCTGGATTGTTCCTACAATGTATCATTTTTCTCACCATAATTAATCCAAATATGTTAAAATGGCTATTTGTGTGTCTTGGTGTCAAGAGCATTAAGAAAGTTTATACACAAAGGTTGTTTTTTCAGAAATTGGACACGTGAGCCAAGTTGTTTATCACTTGATCTGATGGCCTTTTCATTATTCTTCACCTCTGGGTCTTGGATCTGGCTCGGCTGCATTTCCTAGACTTTGGATGCTAGTCTCTAGCTCCTCCCCCTTCTTGTAATGCACTACACCATGCCCAACTTCTCAGATCTTTTGCTACCATTGTGGTTAGATGTAGGATTCAAAGTCTTGAGCAGTAAAGGTTTGTTTTTCATGAATACCTCTATTTCCTATCTGTAAACCTTGTTTTGGTGCTTTGTTCCTCCCCCCGCAATTGATGCATTAAATTTTTGCTTTTCTGGTTAAGTTTTTCTATACAAATCTAATCCCTTCTTTGACTGTTTGCATGTTCAGAGTGAGTGAGAACTTTTGTTACCACTTGTCCCGGACCATCTGTAGTACAGTTTTCTGTGGTGTATCCAGACTTCTACTTAATACTGTGTCTGTCCTCTGTACTGTTGTGGTAATTTGAACTATGTGCTGCAGTCTCGTACCTTGATTTTTGCTTATTGCTCTACTACTTATGGTCCTGTATTGCCCTCTACTTTTTCTGAACTTTGTACAGCATGCCCCAGACCCTCCATAGTATGTTTTTTTTTTTTTTTTTTTTCCCCCGTGGTATATCCTGACTTCTACCTAATACTTATTTTCTCTGTCCTCCATATCATTGTGGTAATCTGAACTATGTGTTGCAGTCCCGTGACTTTGTTCCGTTTTGCTTTTATCCCATAAAACAAAAGGTTTCTTGTTATGGTATTGCAGTTGGCTAGGTACTTGACTTCATTGAGTGGATATGGCATTGTTTCACTGTGCTTTGCAGAAACGGAGACCTAATGAGCTTTGGATATTTTTGTTGGGTGGAATTTTACTTAAAATCAAGAGAATGAACAATGGATCAGGCTGTGTGGCAGTTTTTACAAACAGCCATCAAAGTTTTTAAGTATTGTTTCTTTGGGGTTCACCCCCCCCCCCTGTTCAGAAGAAACACAAATCTGAGGAACTCTGTTCCATTGCTTTGGATCCGAACTTCTAGGGTCTCTCATCCCAGGTCTCCTATGGATCTGATGGATTCTGCCATAATTTTTCTTCCATTTACCTTCTTCACTTCATTGGATCCTGCCGTCTGATCTGACTGTCAAAGATGTTCATCGTGCATACAGCTGCAGTCATCACACTTGGGTTATCCTGCCATCAGGCGGGTCCTCGTTCGGCCGAATTCCAAAGTCTGGGTCAGGCGTCGGTTCTTCCCTGACGTCAGTGCGGCAGGGGTATAAAAGAGGCAGCCGATTTTTCTCCAGTCTTTCTTGCCGCGCGGTGCCCGAAGCAGAAGCAGTTCAAGTGCCGGTCGGCCAGCTCCTGAGATTTACGAAAAGTATTTCAGCCGAAGTCTTCTTTAAAGTCAAGTACCCCGTTGGGAAAACTTTTCTTGCCCCAGACAGATGTCAGACAAAGTTAATAATTGCATTTCTTGTGGGAAGCAAATACCGCATAAGGATTTTCACTCTTACTGTATACCTTGCTTAGGGCCAGACCACGACGTCTCAGCCTGCCGTTTTTGTGCTAGGTTTAACAAGCACACTATTAAGCACCGGGTGGAGTTCGCCCTTCATTATTTTGGCAAAAAATTTAATTATGTCATCGGATATACCGACGCCAGTTTCAGGCAAAAAACGCAAGGATAAGGACGGACATCCGAGGCCTGCACCAAGTACTGAGATCACGCTAAGGCCGACTACTGGTTAGGTGCCTACGCAGCCCCTGACTACCGATGAAACTATTTTACTGGCGACTTCAGTACCCGAGGTCGCAGCTTCCTGTCTCCATTCCCACTGCAGATACCGACGCCACTCTTGGTGGAGAAATGGAAAACTTAGCGAGGCCTGCCATTTCTGAAGGCGTTTTCAGGCCTACCACCTTCTCTATTAAATCGTTCTCTAAATCTAAAGCTCCAATGAAAATTAAAAAAACAGGGTCCTCAGACCCCCTCTCAAGGCCCCATGCCTAAAAAACAGATGCTTAAAATGGCTGAGGATTTGATTACACTCATCAGGGGTTCTCAACCCCCCTCAGACAAAAGACCCAGGTTGGAGGAAGACTTCCCTTCCTCAGACCAGGCTTCTATTACCTCAGACCTTTCTGAGGACCAGGATTACGCCTATTCCCCATTTGAAGACTCTGATGCTGAGGAGTCCATTCCCTCGGTCTCCCCCCCCCTGAAGACTACTCTCTTGTGGAAACCCTACATACATTGAGAGAGCACTTCCACTGGGAAGGCCAAGATTACTCAGATTCCAAGAAATGGCTCGGGGAATTTCTGCTGCTTCCCCAGCATAGGCCCCTGGCTATTCCTCCTGTCTTAGATATTTTGGATGATGTGTATGCAGAAGCCAGTCTTAATCCAGACTCTTTACCTCCTGCCCCTGTTAAACCAGACAGATATTACCGGGTTCCTGATTCTCACCAGTTCCTTTATAAAAGCCCTTCTGCTGACCCAGAAACTATTTCTCAGGGTCACAAGGGGGTTTAAGGCCTCTACTGCTAAAAACCCTTTACCTTCAGAGAGAGATTCCAGAGCATTAGAAAGGTGGGGGGAAAAGGTGTATACATCAGCCACTTTAACCACGAGGGCATTAAACTGTCAATTTCATATGTTAAAGTACCAGCAGTTCTTGCTATCTCAGCTGAAAAGCAAAATGACACAAACAGAACAACCAGATTTGAAAGAGTTGCATGGAGCAGAACAAGTGGGGAAACATACCTTACAGTGTGGTTTTGATGCTTTAGAGGCCTCATGTAGAGCTGCTGTCACGGGGTCTGTCATACGTAGACACGCTTGGCTCAAAGAGCAAACCTTACCAGATCATGTCAAAGCAAAGTTATTAGATGCATCACTACAAAAAGATGTATTATTCGGTGTTAAAGCAGAGGAGGTACTAAAGAAAATGGAGGAAAAAGCGAAATCTATGCAAACGGTTAAAGATTTCTTGCAGGTGCAGCCTCCACGCTTCAGCAGAAACTGGCCTTCAAAAAATTGGTCCTTTCCAGCCACGGACAAGACCCCAAAGGGGTAGATACAGACGCCCAAGGGGTAGAGGACAACCTCGAAGATCTTAGAGCAAGCACCAGCCCCAAGAGGTGGAGAAGATAGACCACAGTCATTTAGAAAACAGACGCAATGACTTTCCCCTATGCCTGCCAAACAAAGCAATAATGGCAGCACCTTTGGGCAGAAAACTGGCCTTATTTTCAAAAAACTGGCACATTGTTGCAAAGGAGAAATGGATTCTGGATATTATAGACAGAGGCTACAGGTTCCACTTTCACACCCTTCCAAAAATGAGAGGCATGCTAAACCTGCCACAAAATCAAAGGGCAGAGGCACAAAAACAATTTTCTGCTCTCATGGATATGAAAGCAATTCAAGAGGTACCTGCAAAACAACAAGGTCAAGGTTTTTATTCAAGACTATTTCTGGTACCAAGGAAGGACAAAGATTAGGGACCCATCTTAAACCTATCTATTCTAAACACATATCTAGAGGTACCAACATTCAAGATGCTCACATTACAGCAGCTTCTTCCCATGCTGGGCAAGGAGCCTTGGCTGGTTACCTCAAGGAGGCATACCTGCATGCCCCTATCAGACAAGATTGCAGAAGATACCTCCGATTTCTTGCAGGTTCAACCCATTATCAATTCTCTGCATTGCCCTTTGGCTTATCTACTGTGCCCAGAGTGTTTACGAAATGCCTGGCATCAGTAATTGCTTTCTGCAGACAACGAGGAATACAAATCTACCCATATCTGGACGACTGCCTGATCCAAGCGAACAGTAAGGACATTCTATTGCAGCATCTGGCGTTTGTAATAAAACTGTTAAACTGCCTGGGGTACACAGTGAACAAAAAGAAATCAAAACTAATACCCTCTCAACAGATAATTTTCCTGGGTGCCAGCTTAAATACAACGGCCCAGATGGCTTACCTCACGCCCGACAGACAAGGGCAACTGTCTCTCAATACTTCAACAAAATGGCAACTTTAACCAGGCTAACTGCAAGGAAAATCCTGCAGGCTCTGGGGTTCATGGCATCTTGCATTCTACTAATACCATTTGCAAAGCTGCATATGAGGAAACTACAATGGTACCTAAAAAACTTATGGTCTCAACACAGCCACAGCTTGGAAACAATTTTACCACTCATTCCATGCCTTCAAAAGGAATTTTTGTGGTGGGCTCAAGCATGCCAAAGAAACACGGGTCTCCCTTTCTGTATACCACAAGCAAGTCAAATCATCACAACAGATGCCTCAGACTACGCCTGGGGAGCACACATGGCAGATCAGTGCATCCAGGGAGAATGGTCCCAAAAACAGATGCACCTACACATCAACCAAAAGGAGATGCTAGCTGTGCAAAATGCTCTTATGACCTTCAAGGACCTACTGCATCCGGGCCAGCTATTAATAAGGACAGAACAACACAGTCATGTGGTACATAAACAGGGAGGGACGCATTCATACCCTGTGCAGGCAAGCTTGTGACCCTGTGGAACACAACATTGGAATTACAAGTTCAACTACAGGCATAATTCCTGCCAGGGAAGGAAAACACACTGGCAGACAACTTAAGCAGAAATATGACAGACCCACACAAATGGAAGTTGCATCCTCAAGTCTTCTCAAAGATAACTCTAGCATGGGGACAGCCAGACATAGATCTATTTGCTACCCACAGAAATTACCAGTTGGAAAAATTCTGCTCAAGGACCTATCATCCACAGGCCTGGAAAGTGGGTGCACTCTTTCAATTGGACAGCATTGACAGTCTATGCCTTCCCTCCTCTACCTCTACTGACCAAAGTCCTATTAAAAACCAGAGCAGAGAGGCCACAAATGATTATCATTGCTCCAAACTGGCCACGACAGCAACTGGTATCCTCTCCTAAAGAGCCTGTCACACTCACCACCATGGATCCTACCTCAAGTTCCTCTTCTGTTGTCCCAGCACAACTACAAGACCCTTCACAGCCAGCTCAGAATCTCGCTGCATGGAAAATACCTTAATTTGCCAACAGACTCTCCTCTCCAAAGAGGTACAGGATGTAATCTTGGAGGCCAGGAGACCCTCTACTAGAAAAACCTACTCCGCCAAATGGAAACTATTTTATTCCTGGAATCAAGCAAAGGGCCAGAATCCTTGGGTAATAAATATACCTCAGATTTTACAGTACCTAGCTGAGATGTTAAACGGTGGCCTTTCCCTTCCATCAAGATCCACGCTTCAGCCATTTCAGCACAATACAATACGGATCCTCCTTTATTCTCACATCCTCTATTAAGGCAGTTCCTCAGAGGGGCAAAAAATATAAAACCCCCACGGAAACCACCAGCTCCAGCTTGGGACCTCAACTTCGTATTGGAGAAGCTGACACTGCCTCCCTTTGAGCCGGCATCTTCAGCAGAGCTACAATACTTGTTGTGGAAAACCACCTTGCTTCTGGCTATTACCTCAGCACGCAGGGTTTCGGAGCTACAGGCCTTCATGGCTGTGCAACCATTCATCATTTTCCATCAGGACAGGGTTTCCTTACGAACCAACCCTACCTTCATGCCAAAGGTAGTATCCAGTGTGGCTTTGAATCAGACTATTCATTTACCTACCTTTTATCCAAATCCACAGAACAAAGGGGAGAGACTACTATACACCTTGGACATTCACAGGCAACTTCGTTATTACTTGACAGAACAAAGTCATTCAGGAAATCTGAGCAGCTCCTTGAGTCCTATGCTACAGGTGCTCAAGGAAAGGCCATTTCCAAACAGACCATTTCAAAATGGATAGCCCACTGCATACCCTTTGGTTCATTTCATGGAAAATCAGTGCCTGTATACATCAGATCCCACTCCACCAGGGCTACAGCTACCTCCGCAGCTTTCCTCAGGGTGGTCCCTACCAAGGACATTTTGGAAGCAGCTACTTGGAGTTCAGTGCACACTTTCACCAAGCACTACCACCTTCCACTATACTCAAAATCTAGAGCGGGCTTTGCCACAGCAGTCCTGCAGGGCATTATAGCCCCTCCTAATTCCGCTTGGTACCAGCCACCCTTACTTAGCTTTGGGATTCTACCCAAGTGTGATGACTGCAGCTGTATGCACGATGAATAGTGCAGTTTTGTACCTACCATAAATGTAGATGTTAGAGTGCTCATACAGCTGCAGTCCAGGTTACCCTCCCTCCATCCCCTCTTAGGACAGGGCTTATAACACCTTTAACATACAACCTATTTGGAGTATTCCTTCATGGTGTATTTGCTTGCAACTACTGTTTTGATTTATCTACTTATGTATGTTTGCATAACATCATGTATTGCCTTCCTTTCTGGGGGCACCTGACATCTGGGGCAAGAAAAACTGAAGAAAATGGCGCCGGCTGCCTCTTTTATATACCCCTGCTGCACTGACGTCAGGGAAGAAGCGATGACAACCGACGCCGGACCTAGACTTTGGAATTCGGCCGACCGAGGACCCGCCTGACGGCAGGATAACCTAAGTGTGATGACTGCAGCTGTATGAGCACTCTAACATCTACATGTATGGTAGGTACAAAACTGTACTGTACTGCCAGTTGCAGGATTCTAGCCTAATGCCTTTCAATAACTGTGTTTGTGGATGTCTATGTTACAGACCAGATTTACTGCTGGCTTGCTGGAATTAGTGTGTTATGGTGTTACATTTTTCTCTGCTGGCACGGATCTTCAGAAGGGCATGATTTTCTGGTTTAAAAAAAAAAGGTCTCTGGTATCTTTTGACTCGGAGATGTCCAGGATTTCCTCAGTTTCTGGTTCTTCCTCCTCCTCTGATCTGATCAGCTGGCTTTCCCGTCTTTGGATCTTTGAGCTGGATCCATAAGCATTTGTGGTTTGAAGCTGAAGAAACCCAGTAACCACTGAGAGCAGCTTCACTAAATTAATGAGCAGATATCTGGATGACTGGAGGAAGGAAGGTGGAAGAATGGAGTGCCATGAAACTCTCAAAATTCCACTGTTAAAGCCAGTAATGTATTTGTAGTTCAAGTACAGGAAACTGCAAAAAAATACCTACCCCTTTTCTGAAGATTTTCAAACTTAATATTTCTCACCACTTCAATGCTAAGGGAATGGAACATTGGTGCAGTAGGAGAATAGGGTAAATGTTCCTCATCAACTGGGCTCTTAAACTGCATTATGGGCAAACAGTAGCTTTCCAAAGAAAAACAAGATCACATTAGGATATATAGTTCCTATGTTGCTGACAGGCTTGGATTGTATAGGATTTCATAAAATAAAATGTATGTTTTTCGTTTCTGCCTGTTAATGCTGTTAACTGGATTGAAGAAGGAATTCTGTTCAGTAAGTGCTAGTTCTAAAATTGCTGAAGATAGGACTGATGAAGTTCTCCCAGTCTGCAGTTTCTCTGTCGGCCAATAAAGCAGCACATGAAAAAAAGCTACCTATGAAAATTTCAGAGGTATAAGTAAGTGACCAAGGCAGCATTTATTAGATGTATCACTGTAATTCTACCTTTTTTGAGAGTTTGTATTATGAATGGTCATTTATCCCCCATGGTGTATTGTTTGAGTATTTTCTGTTCTATTTTTTTTAATTAGCAATGTCTTCCTTTCATTTTGAGCCTAGGCCTCCCCTTGTTTATTTGAATTCACTTTTCTGTTACTAATCATGGCAGTAGGCAAGTCGCACTTCTTTACAGTCCTAGCAGATGTTTATAAGGCTCAAATATGATACTGTAGCTTTGAGCTGACTGTTTTAAGGTACTACAAAGCAGCTTTGTTGAAAAATCCATGAGTCAACTTCTAAAAGAAGTTATTTGTGCAAGACGATTTAGGGAAGGTTGTTCTACAGTTATGCATAAAACTGAGTCACCATACCAGTTTTCAGTCATTCTTCAAATAAAATATCTAAATTTGTCTTGATGGTCATTTCAGTGGCATCCATGTTCTGAGAGCTTTCTTTGT
The DNA here is from genome assembly GCF_019279795.1 of Protopterus annectens. Lineage (NCBI taxonomy): Eukaryota > Metazoa > Chordata > Ceratodontiformes > Protopteridae > Protopterus > Protopterus annectens. Next base: position 354,141,945 of record NC_056746.1, on the reverse strand, counting down.
TCTTCCTTCTAATATCAGGTTGTGGCATCCCCCTGGCATCTCAATATTTCTTGCTTTGGAAGCTACAGACCAAGCACTGGGTTTTACTCTAAATGTTTTTCCTGATTAAACAAATCCACTGTGCATTTCTCCACTAACTCTTGCACCACCCTACTGCTTCAACTGTGTATACATTTTTTCTTTAATGTTATGGCATTTTCCCTCCCACATATTAATTTGTATTTGTTAGTGGCTGCTATTACAGGGGTAGAAACAAAGTTGCATATTGCATCTTCCCTTTCCCCACAAATACAGGAGCTGCAGCAAGTCAGTTGTTTCATGTCTTGCAGTAGTATCTCTGGTACAGGTTATCCCATTGTTGCCCATCTTGGAGTCTACCCTGCAGGTTTTGGCTCTGTCATATTTCCCCTTTGATGGTTCCTATGTTGGCATTTTAGGCATGGAATATCTTTTACTCTGGCCCATTGAAACTTTCTAATGATCTGAACATCTCTAATTCTTATATGGGTGTTTGTACATGTCTTTCTGCCTAAAACCGTCTTTGAACCTCTATAATGCAGACACTGTATTCCCAACTAACTGTGACTCTCTCCTCCAGTCTCATGAGATGTTCTGTAACAGTCTCAACCAGCTCCTCTTTGCATTAAGACCGTTTATCATCTGCATTGTAGTTCATTTTAAGAGGTCTGAAAATGTGATATTTGGGAACCAGTTATATGAAGGAGCCCCATTGGGGATCTTTAGGGGGAGGACCCACTATGTATGTATTCTACCTATGTTCCACATTTCAGCTGTACACCACAAATCTATGAATTACCTTTATTTTTAAATTAAATTTGTTTTTGTTTGTTCTCTCCACTGTAATTGATATGCTGCATATCACTGTAAAAACATGTATTTTGTAATGTGTGTATACTGATCATGTCTAAATAACTAAATGTATCTGTAATTTTTCTATGTAGAGATTTTTCTCCCCGGGCCTTTGCTGCAAAAGGGCCTTTTTGGCTCAGACACCCTGGTTAAGAAATGTAAAATAAAAATAAATAAAATAAATTTGGGTTGCCTTCAATTGAAGAACACAACAACAGATAGTGAGTGAAATTGCTGTCTTCCTATGCAGCAGTTCACTTATGTTCTTTATGCAAAGCTGGAGTCATTGGTGTTTTCATGGAGAGCACAGCCCCTTGCAGGCTGCCAAACTCTGTGGGATTCCTTTCCCAAGTGCCTTCCTTCAGAGGCAGGTGATGGAGGGTCTGCCTCTATGAGCTTACCCCCCCCCCCCAACAAAAAAAATAATCACTGGAGCCAAGAACCAGTGAATATTCGGTTATTTCTACCCTTGTCCCATGTTCAAATCTACAAAAAGATCAGTGCAGGGAAGGAGATGCATACACTTTTCCTTGAGCTTTCCAAGAAATCTCTACAAACCAGCAAGGAGGAATAACATATTCTGGGTAATTTTTTGTATGATAAAATGGACTTCTTACTAGTTTTGTCACCTAGACTTCATTTCCAAAGAACCATGTTGTATATAGTTTCCTGTTTAGTACTGGTTGGATGTGCTGTTGTCACCTCCAGGATGCTTATCTAGATATTGAATGCCAAGATCTAGGAGTTGGCCATTTCCAGTTCAGGACTCTAACTTTCATTTTCTCCACAATCCACAGGTTGTTCCCCAAGGGTACATGTTTGTAGTAACAGCACAGCTTATTTTGCAGGGCCCAGGATGTTCATCTACACAACTGGATTGTTATCAGAGTGCCTAATGTGGCTCACCTCCTTGTAGGTGATGGCGAATCTTGCAAAGTCTTTACAAACTGCTCCTTGGATCTCCAGCTTTATCAAGCAGTTTTGCCTCACATGGGATTTATTTCAGTTCATCCTAAACTCACTAAATCTTGTCCTTTATTCTCAAAGTCCCATTGTATTTATGTACTGACAATCCTGTAATCTCATAGTGGCCATTTATTTATAGGTACTTCAAGATCTAGAGTCCATTGTCACTATTGATGCATATGCCCTTCTAGAGGTATGCATTTCAGTTGATGTTTCAAAGGAAATGGTCTGCCCACAAATCTGATCTTCATATCAACACTGTAGAGAGGAAAGTATTGCTGCCTTCTCTTTAGGTTTTTTGTGACCTTCGAAGGAGGTCCTCTCAGCTCAGACGGGTAACAGCAGTAGCCTGCTACCTTAGAAATAAAGGGGAATTCATATATAATTGGGCCATGCAGGCTGTATAATTGCTACTTGTATTCCTGGAGAGAGTGAGCTTTTGCACTTAATGCACCAGAAGAATGCACCAGAAGTGGTCCCTCCATCTCTTAACAGATAGGATTTTTAGTTGTGGACAGTCCCCAACACCAAATTTCCCACATTTTTATTTCCTCCCTACTGACAAGAGTTGAATTGATGATTTGACCCACACTTGGTCAGTTACAGGTAATTTCCTTTATAGTTCCCCTTGCCTTTGATGGCCATGTCTATTCAGAAGACAAAATATCATAAAGCCATAGTAACAGATTCTCTGGCAATTCATTCTCCTCACCAATGAGACAGTTTACCTGCAGAATGTTGTTTACCTGCAGAATGTTGCTTTCCCTTTAGTCAGAGAAAGCCTACATAAATACTCATGTTCTTAGTTTGACAGGCTGTCAGCTCCACTGACAGTAAATCATCAAATCTTTTCAGAAAAGCGTTGTCTTGAGCTTTCCCACCCTGTGACCTACTCCGATGACATGTTGTGATAAGTGGAAGAGATTTGTCTTCGAGTAGTAGAGCAAGGGCTTTGGTCCCTTTTCATCTTCATTTCCTGATGTCTTCCAAACACTGTTAAATTTTCATTTCAGGAGTAATTTAGTGATTATGGTCAGTCTTGTAGCCTTATCCTAATCTCAGTTGGGATGGGTTCTTCAGCCCTGTCTTCTCTTAAAGACATGGATGACCTTTTTAGAGGCGCATTTTTAAGACCCTATTTTGAGATATCTTTTCATCCTTGTGATGTGTTGGATATGAAGACATTATCTTTCCTCACTTCAGGCTATTGGCTTTGGCAAAACAATTTTTCTTCCTGAAGTTCTTATGTTAGCCTAAAGAATATTAGTAGATCAAGCACTTTTTTCAAGCCTCCCCTATTTTGGTATCTTACAAGGAATGAGATTCATATAGCACTTGTCCTTTATGTCTGAGAAGTTTGCAAAAGCACATTTTTAATTGGCTCCTCTGACATTCAGGCTGGGAAGAATATAGTTTTTTTTTTTCCCAGGAACATCAACAAGCAGCATTGATGTTGTGTTCGTAGGAATGGGTTACTATACTAAGATGTCAGGTTGTTTCTTGTGAGCTCGATGGTGAGTGAGCATTCTTTCCTGCTAGTTGTCCTAGTATATCTCCTTGTCCCATGGCAAGCATGGAAAATCCCAAAGTCAGATCCTAAAACTTATTTCAGGAGACCCAACTCTTTCACCTACTTATGTAATTCCATCTTGGATATCTGTTTCAAATAAAAACCTTTTGACTTGCCATCTATTTAGCTTTGCAAGTAATTAGCTTAATCATCCAGTAACCAATGGGCTAGAATAACATTTGTGTGTGTAGTTCCTTCGCTTTTAAAGCTGGACCTTCAATTTTTTGATCATTTGCCTCACTAGGTTTGGTTTTATCCATTATTATTCCTGATCAAAGAAGTTATGAGCTGTGTGCCTCTGATTTACTATGACAACATGCTTGTTAGATATGTACTAGCTAAAAGCAGTCTGACCAGCACTGTTTGATACAGAATAAATAAATGGAAAAAAAATAAATTGACCTGATATTTCTTTAAGATGCTACATGTCCTACCACAATGTGGCAGCCATAGTTGTACATTCATTCATTTATTAATTTAATATTTGTTAATAGTCCGACTGGGTGATAATCCCATTTTCAGCGGATACCTGGGAGGAAAGCTCCAGAGACAATTTTACAAGGTTTAGAGAAGGACAAAACAGAAATTATGCATATCATAGGAATCCTTACATCACAGGGAAACAAACATCATGTGAATTATAAACATCATAGGTACAGTGAAGAAGTAGATTAGATTGTTGTAGAGATTAAATAGATTTAGGTAGAATAAGTAAGTACACAAGGATAAAAGAGCAAAGAGGAAAGTGCAGTGTGCATGAAAAGAAGTAGAATATGTTAAGAAAAAGTAGAGAGAGGCGGTAAAAGACTAGACAGAAAGCAAAATAAGAAGGAGAGGAGGCTAGAAGAGGAGAAGGTGAATGGACAGGAAAGGTGAAGAAAGAAGGATAAAGATGGGAGGACAGGTAAGGTAGGGGAGAAATGTTAGGAAGAAGGAAAGGATAGAAATAGGTCACGGATAAGATATAATGCAAGTACGAGAGAGTATAAAGGAAACCTTTGGATGGAGAGAAGAGGATGAAAAGAGTAAGTGGGTAAAATATAGAGGAAGTGGAGTGCTAAACAGAGGTATGAAGAGGTCAGCCAGGACTTGTATATGGGCATAGCCAAATGGTCCTGAGGAAGACTCTTAATTGTTTTTTGAAGTGTATTGGGTCAGTAGTAGCTACTATGCTCTGGGGGCAGAATTCCATAATTTGGAGATATAGCTGGAGAAGAGAGTCCTCTGCTTTGTTAGTGAATTTAGGGACTTGTAGTAAGGATCTGTTAGAGGATAGAAGAGTACAAGTGTTAGTGTAAGGTAAAAGCATATTAGAAAGGGCATGTTTTTTTTTCAGGTTGATGAAGGGTGAATTGAGTGCAAGTTAAACTGTGTGGTAGTTGAAGCCAGTTTAGTTGATGTGAAGAGCAATGATGCCACCTGTAAGAGGAGTTGGTGGCAAATTTGGCTGTTTTATTATAGCAGGTTTCAATCTTAGTGAGGATAGTTTTACTAATGTTAGTGAAGATAGGGGAGGCATATAGTAGGATGGGGAGAAGATGAGTTCTAGCTATAAGCTTGTCTTGAGTTGTTAGGAAAGTTTGATTCTATATAATGAACCAAGTTTCATACAAGTCTTCTTGATGGACTGGGATAGATGGATGTCAAAAGACAAGTTATCTATTAGAATGCCTAATAATTTAGTTTGTTACAGCTGTTAGGGTGTTGCTTGAGGAATACATTTGGATAGATTCATTTTCCAATGCTCTTTTAATTCTCCCAAGAAACTAGAAAATCAGAGCTTATCCAAGTGAATGTTGGGTATAAAGCAGAAAACCAATTTTGGCCAGGGCAACAGTCTTGTCACAATACATGTCTGCATATATGCCAGGTAGTGGCAACTTCATTGCTATTCCACTAAGTGAACTGTGTCTGAGACATGAAGGAAAAAAAGACCCTAGCAAACCCAAAAACAATCTGTTCAGACTCCTACTACAAGGCAACCCACCTAGGAACCAAACCAGGTATCCAAGCATCCTAAGGTAGTAATGCTAATTTGTGTTACTTTGGAGGCTGGCAGGTATAGTACAACTAATTTATTTGACATAGATACATTAGGATAGTAGAAAAACCACAAATGATCTTGGATAGATCGGAAAAAAACTTTCAAATAAACAAAATGTCCACAGCAGCTAGCTAGCAAACTAGTATTTGGCTTTGTGGATTCCTTTTAGTTTGGCTAGCTGCTGTGGACATTTTGTACATTAGGATAGTAGTGTCCTTTCAGGGGAATCCCAAGGTGGTGTTCACACTGATGAGAGGAAATTTGACTAGAGTACTGGGGAAATATCCTTATGTTTTCCAGTAAGTGTTGGGGAAATATTTTACATTCCCGCAAGCCACCACCAACTCAGGCAGAAGGGACCTCAATTTAACATCTCATTCAAAGGATAAAAATGAAAGAAAAACTGAAGCTACTAAAAGATGTCAGATTTATGTTTAAATATAATAGGAGAACCTCATTGCATAAAGGCCAGGATTAAGCTACAAGGAAATGCTAATCTTTAACTCATGTAAAGTTCATTTCACCCAATAGGAGCAGGGAGAACAAAAACTAAAAGTCTGAAAAGTGCAGAAATCTTGTCCAGTGTGGAGTGGCCTGAGTGAAGCTTATAGTTCATGCGCTAAAGAGAAGTGAGTCAGAAGATGAATATATTTTTGTAGATTTTAAAGTTATTAATCCTGTACTTTGTAATATCCTCTACCACAAACTGAAGACACTTTATATCCCTGATTAGGGGTGGGGATGCTTTATAAAGCATGACCTGTGGTAAGCTTGTATGTAGATGGAAGAATCCACTGAGCAGTTCCTGAACATACACACATTTCAAATAAACTTTATATATATATCTCAAGCCTGCCATTTTGCAAAATACAATGGTCTGTGCATTTTAGGACATCCCAGTAGACAGTGTTGCCTTGCTGATATCTTATGAGAAGCAGATAAGTCTAGAGAGGCTGAAGATGCATGATCTTCAACAGCACTGGAGAAATTTCTTGTGAGCTTGGAATTCGATAAGATGGTTTCATTACATCACAAGAAAAAAGGGAGGCTATGCTGAAAATATCCAAACCTCATGATAGTTTGCAGTTGACAAACATTGTCAGTTACTAGCACAGTTGATTGCTTAATCTTGCAAGGGTTCTACAACACTAAATGTGTTGCAAAATAAGTCTGCGTGCAAATGTCTTGAGAGCTTTGAACAGGTCTTGGTAAATGAGAAAATAACATTGGATGGAGTGCTCACATGCTTTAATTATTCCTTAGTCATTAGATTAGCTTAGGATACCTCCTGTTATGGATTATGTGCATTTTCTCCTGCACAAGTTTTAGCTGGCACTGATAGACCCACTGCACTTTCTTCACAACCATTGATGATAGCTGAATGTAATTTTACCCAAAGTGACGAGGAATCCTTTAGCCTAGTCATAGGTTCATAGGTTGGTACTAGGCTAGCGGCCCTAGGGCCTATGCAAGCCTAGCCATAACAATTCCCTGGATATTTCTTCCCACAATATTAATTCTCTGGGCCCCTGTCTAGCAGGGTGACTGACATGATCCCTGGGGTGAATTTTCTCCCATCCAATTATCAAGGTTCCTTTTGAAGAGGCCAATGAGGCGCTCTGCTTGACATGTATGGGCAGTCTATTCCAGAGTATGGGGAGTGTCTAGGTCAGGAACCTATCCCTCCAGCATGTTTTGTTCATTGTGATGACAAGGTTTAGATCCCTGGAGCATGTAGCTCTGAGGGATTGGGATTTCTTTGAGTGGAACATGTCCAACAGCTCGGGGTTTGACATGGCCTTGTATGTTAAGCAGAGATCGCCTCTGAGTAGACGATATGGTACAGAGTATTTTGAACAATACTTTTATGGAAGTAAAAATCACAATGATAATGGATTATTTCACTGTAAAGGACAGTATACATAAATGACTGCCAAACCAGTTTTGTATAACAGTAAATCCCAGTTTACATCATAAGAGTTCAAAACATTCACAAAACAAAATGGGATTAAGCACTTTATCTCTCCAGTGGCACCTGGAAATATCAAAACAAAAAGGAGCTGCAAGAAGCAACTGAATGGGTGGGGTTAACTGGCATGGAGCAGGGCATATTATATCAAGTCATTAATCATTAACCTGTGACCAAACAAGAGCTGAGGTTGGTTACATTCATCCATAAACTGCCTTAGTACCCACTTTATTTGGCTATACACATGTCTGATGTCTAACTGCAGTCATCAAGACCAGCATTAAATAAAAAGAAGCCTTAGATGAAAGACTTCATGGCACCCCTGTGCAGCCCCCATCAGTGCTTCCAAGTTTCTTCCCCATCCTGGTCTAACCACACTATCCAGATTACTTCTTGTATGCACTTAGTCCTGTACTTCAGATTTTTCCTCTCCTTCTGACCCACTCTAACTGACCAAGGCTGCATTGTAATAACTATGGAGGAAGTAACTGAATTGAAGCAGGTGTCTTGTAAACTAGCAGTCTACAGAAGCCATGCAGTTCTAAGTGCTTTGTGGTGCACTTTAGAGCTTCTCTCCCAACCTCTTGACCCAGTCATGGCCTGAATATAAATTGTGTATAGAAAGAACATTTATTTTTCTTTCAAGGAATAATGTGGCCAGTGTTAAATAGTTTGCAATGAATGAGAAGCCAAATGCTTATGAGGATACATTAATATTATGTGGGAGTAGGAAGTACCCCCCAACACACACACACACCAGTAAAACACGTTCTATGTGCTTCTGTTGTAAACTGGATAAATGAGAAAGAGCATATGAACATGAGTATATATTTCAAGTTGTTATGCATATATACCTTATGCCTCCTCACCTCAATCCCCAAAGATGTACAACTCTGGTGTTAGACTGGGACAAAAGTGAAAACACATGGCCACAGTAATATATTTCAGACTTGTTGCTAACAGAAGCATATACACAACATACTTCCTAACTACTAACTGCAAAAATGAGCAACTTGTATACATGTCTTAACACTTGACTGTGAGGAAAGTGGAAAAATGGTATTTTAGTTTGTTCCTAGATAGTATAGTACCCCTAGACAAACTGTGTTGGCCATCTCTGCACACCACTGAGACTTGATTGTGAGGATAATGACCACACTGTGTCCTGCCCCACACAAGGTATAGATACCTGTGTGTACTGCTTAGGACAGGAAACAACAAAGGATAAGAATGGGGCTGCTTTGTTAAGCCAATGACAAAATCCCATTTATACAGCTGGCATAATGTGGGGACTGTTGATCCTGAAAAGCTCTAAGAGCCTAGATGATGTGTGATGAACTTTGTAGAATAATTACTTTTTAAAGAAGTTATGCATGTGCACCCAATACAAATTACTACAGTACAGTGTCTCCACAGATAAAATTGATGATTTTTTTTCCACACTTGCACACCCACACTGACACTGGGCTTAATAAAAAAGGTTGTTCACTAGAGAGGCACATGCTGTATTTACCTACAGGCTAACTGGAGGAATTACTGTTCAGTTATGGCATGGAATTGGGATATTATAACCCAGAAACAGGAGATATTCTGACTTCACAAAGAAGAAATTCAACCAGAAAGCCAAGCACTTTGAAATGGTAATGAGATTTGCTGTACTGCTGTGCCACTGATCTGTTGCTATTACACACACTGAGCTCTGACTGCCAAAGATGACCATCTATTGTGTGCAATGCTCATGTCTGATTATGATGGAAAATAAACTAAATTTGCCAGTTTACTTTTAGATTCACTGCAATACCACCCCACACACTTACTTTTATACACAGACATCCTGTGTATATCAGTTACAGCCACTTTATTGATTGTGCACACTTCATATTCCTGACTGTGTTTAAAGGACTCAATAAAGAATTCCAGCTTACTTCACACAAACATACTAGCTCTGCAAAGCCAGATTATGACTGTTTAACTGGATTCTGGTAGTAATGTCAGTCATTTTTGTCCACAACACTTCTAGCCACTCTACTGACTGTGCATACCTTGGATGACTGGTCAGAGTAATGCTTCAACTATACTTCTCACACACAGTATAGTATTCTAACTTGCTTCACACAAATGCACATTTGCCCTGCAAAATCTGAATAATAGCTAAGTTGAGCAAATGTAAGCAGCGTCGCACAGTCTTCTACAGACAGACCTCTCCCCCAGCAATTATAGCCATTTTTTGACAGCTCAGCACTTTGCTTTAAAGTCCAGTATAACACACTGCATAAACACTTCAGTTATATAAAAAAAAAAAAAAAAAAAAAAAAAAATACTGACATAGTAGCCACATGGACACAAAGTCAGAAAGAATAAGAAAAACGATTAAATGCAACCGCTCTTTCATATTATACTGAAACATATTCCATACATCATTTTCTTTTGCATTTGAAAACTAAAAGATCTGTTGCATTTTGTGCTCTTGTATGACAAACTGTACCACTTTTCAAGACCAAACTTCCATGATCGAATGATAATTGCCAAAACTATTAAGATATTTGCTTTGACCCAAAGTGATTGAATATCTTGAAGTGGAAACCTTGGATCGACTACTCCTAGAAGGCAAAAGGCAGGTTTGGGTAAGGGAGAGAATGTTACTTCTGATAGCTAACCTCCATGCTTCTGCCACTAAAGCCCATATCCTATAAATTTTTTCACAAGACCTACCCATATGAATGTAATCTGATGCCCTACAACCATACATCCAATGGGTCTATATTAGAAGAACGAAATGATGAAAGGGCGAACACTCTTTTGACACATAAAACCCGAAGGCTGAAAACAGTGAAGTCACGGAGCAGTGATTTTTTTTTCCCCCTGGGGAAAAAAATCGCTGTTCCAAAAAAAATTATAAAAACGAAATGAAGTGGGGAGCTTCACCCCCCTACTGAAATATGCCAACTCTGAGATTGCATCACAGTGGAGAAAACAGCAAAATCATGAGAACGACCCAGCAATTTTTTTCCCTGGGAAAAAAAATCACTGTTCTGTGACATTGCAGATTTCGGATTTTATGTGTCGTTGAAAGAGTGTTCGCTCTTTCGTCACTTTGCTCTTCTAATATAGACACCATCCAACACCTATCCACATAGTTTGTATTCCTCTACTTAATCTTCCCTGGTGTTGATTACCACCAATGAAGCAGCTTAAATCTAATAAATTCCAAGTAAGGAATCCTAGAAAGTTACTTTATAGAGGCCACAACCTGTCTCCATTCCTTCTCTGAGATCTGCCTTTGAAGCATTGTACACAATTTACCATTAGTCTCGTCAGAGATGCTGCATGCTTTCTTATAAGAAATTGATAGCACAGAGCTATGTTAGCCCTGCAACCAGTTCTTGTGGTCAAAATATTTCTCAGTCTTTAATTCACTGAGTCATTAAGCCCTTCTAAAATGGATTTCTTGTTTATCTTCCCAAACAATGACCTTAACTGTAAATATTGCCAAAACTACATAGAATGCTCAGTCTGACATTCTAAGAACTGCTGAAATGAAGGGAACATACCATCTGCAAGGCCTAACAACTCCTGCCAATAAATAAAACTTTTACTGGTCCATAACTGCCAATGCAATAGCCTTCTTATAAACAGTAATTATCATAGAATCCCATATCCTTTCCCATCTCCCCCCAGCTGCCCACCTCAAAGTTCAGTGCCTATACGTCCTTACCTAGCTTTTTCTTTGTACCCCAATGGATCCCACACCTTGTTTTGATCTGCAATTTGTGGATACATGAGTTGTTGATGTTGGACTTTTAGTTCCGTAACTAACCAAATAGGCTGTGGGAGTAATCTCGCATATACCCAATTAGACATGACAAAAGCACTTGTATACATTTGAAAATCAAGAAAGTCAACTCAGCCTTTCCCTACTGACAAAAGCAACTTTTTCCCCAGTATTTAGGGAAGTTTGCTTCCCAGACAAGAGGCTTTCAATGTTTGAACTTTAACATAAACCTTTAACACACACACACACACAGCGGCAAAATATGCCTCACCAAAAAAACTATCCTTTGACAAACAAAACATTTTAACAGCGGAGGGCCTGGCCATGAAATGCAGGTGTAACTTTGACCATTCACAGAACTTCTGATCTTAGCTCCTCTAGAAAGGATTTAAAATTGAGATAAACTATTCTGTCAACATTGTATGGAAGGATAACACCCATGTGTACCATCTGTGATTCCATGGTGAAATCACCAATGTTACCTTCCAACAATGATCTCTTACCTCTGTCATTCAAGAGGTAATAGATGGGACTTCTTAGGACTCGCAATAAATCCAGCTGTGTTGCTAAATACCTCCGATATTTTTATAACCCCTCTCTGGATCCTAAAGCAGTAATGCGCCATAATCATCATCCAAAAACATGGAGCTAACTAATTCCACAGATGTTAATAGGAATGCCTCCGTGTTGATAGTGCTGCTGGATGTAGTCTGAAAACATTTCCATCGCTAATATAAATAGCATAGGGGAAAAAGGGCAGCCTTGCCTAGTGCCCTTCTGCAACAAAAGGGGGAGCCAAAAAGACCCTATTTGTACAGACCTGTGATAGGATCTCCTTATACATTAATTTATATCTATCCAAACTTTTCTCGTATACCATAAGCCTCTATAGCATCCCATAAATAATAGCCCTGTATAGAGTCAAATGCCTTCTGGAAATCTAAAAATAAGGCTGCCGTATAACATTGGAAAACTTAGTATGGGCCAGCTGAACCGCACTGAGCCACGTACAGACCAACTGTGGCCCTCGCCATTATTCTTTTCACACAATTTTGTTGCATCAACGGTATTTAGTTTATTACTGTCTCCAGATAACAAATTTAAATCTTAGTGCAAATCTTCATTTCCATCTGCAGTAGGGAGATTGGACTTGAATCTACATGTAGGACAAGTCCGTCCACCTTGGATTTGGCACTACTGTAGACACCAGCCATGATGGCTAGTGAAATATTCCCCTATCTTATTATACGTGGTAAAACAAAAAAAAAAAAAACAGTTTGGCCAGAATTGTCTTAAAAGCTTTAGAAAAGTCCCCAGGCAACTCTTCTGGCCTTGGTGTCTTACTCTATGGAAGGCTATTACTAGTAGAAATAACTTCTGTATTTATGGGCTGATTCAGGCCTTGCATCCCTGCCTCATCTATCTATGGGTGAAGTGTATTTCTCAAAAATCTGCCTCTGATATCCATATCCTTCTCCCCATTTCACCCAGTACTGTCCCTTATAATGCTCATATACTATGTTATTTGTAGCCATGGTTTCGCCCTGCAGATTACCTTGCTTAGCTCTCTTACAGAAATCCACAATTCCATTTTCCATTCTTTCAGTTTGTTAGCTAACAAGATGATCCTTTTGGCTAAACGAAAAAGTATCCATCTTTCCCACCGAGCACGAATATTGCTATACTACATGCAGTGCCAAACATTCCTCCTTAAATCGCAGGATGTACAAGCCAACCACCTTTGGATATTTTGCCCCCCAATTTAATTGCCTTTCCAATTGCTTAATCTTATGCTCCAGATAACTAATACTATTTCACTTTGCAGTTTTCTCTGCGGCATACAAAATCCTCACCTTAACAACATTCTTTAAATCAAATTCACCTTTCTTAGGCAGAACCTTCTGAAACATGCCCCCTCCCAGAATATAGAAATACACTGTGCATCATCTCTCAACAACAGAATATCCAGTCTCCTTAAAGAAGATGTCCCCAAAGCTCCTAGTTGCATAACATCCATTTGTATAAAGTTATGATCAGCGAGGGTGCTAGTTCCATGCTTCTCAGCCAACTCATCATGCGGTATCACATAGCTGATCAAGATAAACACAAGCCAGCTAGCCGAGTTTGTAATAGTGGCAATAAATGAGCAGTCCTTCTCTAGAGTATTAAAAGCCATACAGATGTCTGCTAACCTCAAATCCGCCCTCATCTCCTCAAATGTCTTAGATGTTTTATACTTGCGAAATCTGTTTACAGAAGTCGTTTTCATTTCTATATCAACTACTGTATTGATTCCCCACCTCCCACAATGTTACTATGGGAGCATGCCATTTGGATGAAAGCAGTTTCAGAGAAAGCAAAAAGAGTGAGTGCTATTCACCAAAACTACTTTTGCTAACAGTGGAGTTTATTTTTTTCACTTTTGGTGCGTGTGTGTGTGTCTATATATATATATATATATATATATATATATATATATATATAAAATGGGTCTACCTGATAATACCGACATGCCAAAACACCAACAACAAAATAATCGACATGACAAAACCGAAAGTTCAAAAACACGAAACTTCACATGCTCGACAATCAACAAAACAAATGACTTTCCCGAAAAACACACACAACACAAGCACACCAAAAACCTTACAAACCTACATTAAACCTTGCATACACAACTATATATGCACTAACCTTAACCCAAGCCCTAACCCTAAGGTCCGTCACTATCGCACACTTACCTTACCCGCACCCTAACCCTAACCCTAACTCACTTAACCAGCCCCTAAACCTAACGTCTGTCACTATCGCACACTTACCTCACCCGCACCCTACCCTAACATCCATCACTATCACACACTTACCTTACCCACACCCTGACCCTAATGTCCGTCCCTATCGCACACTTACCTTAACATGTCGGTGTTCTCAGCGTCGGGCTTCTCAACTGTCGGTCTTCTCTGTTGTCGATCTTCCGGTGTCTGTTATCTCGCTGTCAGTCATTTGCAGTTTCGGTTAATTCAGGTATATAGATATATAGAGATATATATATATATATATATATATATATGGTTTACCTTCAAAATGTCATGGCTGACGTGCGACACTGTAATGTTTGAAAGTATCTTTTCAAAGATACGTATTAGAGAAAGTAAAAATGCTGAACTCACAACAGCGAATGGTTGTATGCATTCGCTCTTGTGAATTATGCATTTTGAGTGGAGATTGTAGTATAGGGAAATGTACCCTTTCCCTCACTGTAGTGCTCTCTCTCAGTTAGTATATATAATTAGCAGGGACTGTGGGGATTGCAGGGGGAGCTTGCCCCTGCATAACAGATGTCGGAGACATCCGGAAGTGACGTCCGTTTTTCACAAAGTCGACATTCCCTGAGTGTTAACTTTGAGTACCAGGCTCACTCTTTCGAGCATTCAGTGTTGCCATTTCCAACATTTCAAGTCAGGTAAATAAACAATTTTAAAAGTAAACCTATATATATATATATATATATATATAGAGAGAGAGATTATATATATATATATATATATATATATATACGGTGTGTGGGGAGTGTTACAATTTGTTGTAATGTTCACCAAAGGTGGTTTTGAGGAACAGTTTTCAGTTTGTTTCCATTCAGTGAAATTACCTTAAGCGAATCACATGAATCTTGTTACTAAATTCAGGCCTCCCATTCTTTCCATCGTGTCTGTAAGTGTCCCCAAAGGTGATGGGCGATCTTTATTTGGGCAATGAAAGCAACATAACAAGGTTACACTATAACTAGATTGGACCTTGGTCATGACCCACCTTCCAAATTTGTCTTCATCATGTGCAATCAACCCCCAGTTTAATTTGGCATGAACCGATATTGTAGCCCCCTCATTTGGTCAATGTCATATAGCTCAAAATTCTAAACCAAGCAGAAACTTTGCAGTGTGGAGGGTGTGAGCGTCACTCCTTGAAATGTTATGCACCTAGTTCACTAATAAAAATCAAACTTTAAAATGCATACTACAAAATAATAAAGTAGTAGGTAGTCCACAGTTGAGTTAAAAATGGAATATCCGTTACTGAAACACACAAACAAGCATTCCTAGTTGTGTATAATGAAAAGCATTAAAGACATTCATTATTTATATATAATCAGGTTATTTGGAGCAAGGGAGTGGTTACAGAGGGTGGTTCTGTTAAATGCAATAAAACATTAAACTCATTCCTTTAACCAAGAATCGTTCCCCCTTAACACCGTAGTGTAAACTGAGACTGGGCTACCTTAGAACTGAAACTAAAAAGCTAGAGACAAATTAAACTATATAATATAAGAACAGATTATTAAGGCTAACCTACTAATCCAAACTTTATTAAATAAGAAAACAACTTACTAACAAAATAACTTAACTAATTAACAGAAAGATCTACCACTAGACATCTATCAGAATGAATATTAGTAACTTATAAATCAAAACACTTAACAAAGATCACTTTCATACCAAATAAATACTTCATCAGGTTTGTGTGTAAAAAAGCATATCATAATATTAATGAACACTTGTGTAAATCTAAAAATGAACACCTAAGTAGGCTGAAAACCATACCTATAATTGCTGAGGTGGAAATACAGTGAAAAATGTTAAAAATAAAGCATTAAGGCCCTGGGGAACTGTTCAAGTGTGGCATGTAACTGAGAAAACACAATTTAAATGAATAAAAGTAACAAACAGCACCAATGTCAGTTATTTTCATTGTGAAATATTTACAGTGTTTGATATTTGTTTATAACAATATTAGCATGTATAATAGTATGTAATGTCACCAATAATCAGCCCCACACCAGACTTTTAATAGTCGTTTAAACAGTGAGGCAGTTTTCTGAGTTCTATTATGCTTTTTATGGAGCAATAATAATTTAGCCCCAGTTTTCTTAGAGTTCAGTTTCAGCTGCCAAAGTTTTTCCATCTGTCTCAACTTTCCGGTTTAAAAGCCTGTGTTTGCGCTTGTTTCCCACCTTTCCTGTAACTAGTCTAGTCTAGATAGACTTGCTGTATCCAGGACTGTTTGCCAGAGCCTGCTCTTCAGTTTGTCCCTTCGATCTACTATCTCTCTTCTCTCCTGCAGTTTTACTAGCTTATCAGTCTAACACTTTACCAGACTTCTTGTAGCAGTTATTGTAGCACACAAAAGTGTTACCAGCACTAAACGTTCTACAAGGAAACAGATCCAGTACTTATTAACAATGCCCACCCCTTCAGGCTGGTCTAAAGGTCAGTTCCCTGTGCTTTCTCCTATTAACCAGCTGAACCTGGGCATCCTGAGGCAATGTAGCAACTGCCTCATGTACACCAACAACCCTCTCCTCTTACCTTCCAACACTCAGACTTGTGAGAGATGCACTTGTATATCCAAATTGGAAGCCACGCACTCTCCAGCCAAGACTGGAATAGCTGGTCAAGAGGAGAAGGTCAACACTTGCACCACACCACATGAAACACACAGCCCTATCAAGAACATACACCACCACTGCCTTCACATAAAAACACAAACCACACACCCACCTTTGCGGAGGCTCTCAATAAAAATCTACCCAAGCAGCAGAGACCTCCAAGGCAGAAATGCACTCAACCACCACAACACAACACTAATTGGGTCTATATCACAATGTCAAACTAACAAAAGTTCGATCATTGTAATATCATACCCTAAAGTCCGAAACCCAACAAAATCAAAAACACAGAACAGCGTTTTTTTTCCCCAGGGAAAAAATCGCTGTTCCTTAAAAAAAAAAAAAAAAAAATTAAACTTAAACTAAAGTGGGGGGCTTCACCCCCCCACACCCCTCCTACTTAAATATACCAACTCCGAGATCGCACCAAAGTGGGGAAACTAGTAAAGCCCCGAAAATGGCCCACAGATTCTTTTTTTCTCTGGGAAAAAAGTTGATGTGCCATGGCTTTGCTATTTTCAACTTTCAGACTTTAGGGTTCGATAGTACGACGTTCAAACTTGTTTTAGTTTGATGTTTTAATATAGACCCACACTAATCATGAGACACATAACTCTCCTAAATAGTGTACCACTCAACAAAAGCCCCTAATTCAAAACAGCATGCCCAACACACTAGTTATAGGTGACTCGATAGTGAGGCACACTGATGTCCCACTCACTAGGTTGAATAAGGAGAAAGTAACAGTCAGCTGCCTGTCAGGTGCCAAGATCCTGGATCCGCCACATAATGCACGCACTCAAGTTCCTCAACAACAAGTACAAATATGACTTTGTCATTGTACATGTGGGTGTGAATGACCTGAGATGTACCTCCCTGGACTGCATGAAAAGAGACATGTTGGAGCTCTCTGATTATGTAGCCCAGGCGGGTATGACCCTAATCCTGAGCAGCATCCTACCATCACCCAGAATGATACCACAGTACAAGCAGAAAATGATTGATTTCAACAATTTGCTAAGTTTCTGGTGTCATTCTACAGGGATCCAGTATCTGTCTGCCTGGGATGACATGATTGACAGACCTCAATGCTTTGCCAGAGATGGCTTGCATCTGTCACCCCTGGGCTTCCAGATACTGGCCAAGGCTCTTGCCACCCCTATAGTGCCTTTTTTAGGCAGTGTTCCAAAGACCAAATTACCACCATAACAGCTACAAACAAATGCAGTCTGAGGGTCATGCTGTTCAATGCTGGAAGTCTAAATCTCAAAATGCACTCACTCAAAGCACACCTTAAAATAGAGAACATCGACATTTGTGCTGTAGCAGAGACCTGGTTCAAGGCAGCAGAAAGCATCCCTGCACTACCAGGCTACAACTCATTCCACACCTTTCAGTCCCAGAACTTGGACCGAAGCTCCAAAGGTGGTGGTGTTTCCATATTCATAAAGGATGTGCACACCTCCAGACTGGTAGCCCAAAATAACACATCAGAGATACTTCAGGTGCAGCTAACAGTGGATAAGACAGCGATTGAGGTCGTAGGCTGCTATAGGTCCCCAACCATGTCCCAAGACTCGCACTCCACATTCCTAAGAACCCTGGAGAATATTAGTGTCCAACCTAACACTCTCTTACTAGGCAACATCAACTACCCCTCCATTAACTGGGTAAACTACTCATGTACCAATACACTTGCCCAACATTTCCTGGAGTTCATTAATTCCAATGCCCTGGACCAGCTCATTCTTACCTCAACTAAAGGTAGCAACCTCCTTGACCTGGCTATTACTAATATGGGTGACCGTTGCTCTATACCAATAGTCAGCTCCTCCCTGGTGAGATCCGACCACAAACTAATCACCTTGGAAATCCACATCCCTCCCAACCCCCCACAAAGGTAACCACCATGAAAAACTTCTCCAAAGCTAACTTTGGGCTCCTAAAAACAGGTAGCTAACTTCACGGCAACTGGAGAATAGTTCTGTGACTGCAGAATCAAACATCAATGCACTGTATGAACACGTACACAAATGCATGGATCTCGCCATACCCAATACAACCAAGATGCTCTCCTCCAAAAAAAGAAAGCCAGTCTGGTTTTCCCCTTCCATAAACAAACTCTACAGCAGAAAGAGGAAACTGATGTGGAATAAGGTGAAGTCCCAAGATTGGAAAAAAAACCCTTATCAGCCTCAACAAAAAGTTGAGATCCCTCATCAAATCCTCTAAACCTAGCTATGAAAACAGAACTGCAGCAGATAGTAAAGGCAACCACAAGACCTTCTATAGTTATGTAAAGAATCTCCACGGCAATTCCCAGATTTTCTCTGAGCTACTGCACAATGGTACCTCCTGTACCAAGCCAACAGATTCAGTGCCAGCTTTACCCCTCCCCCCCAAAGGACCAATCACAATACCAGTAGATTGCCAAGCACCCAGTATTACTGCTGCGCAGGTTAAAATAGCACTGTCCAAGGCCAAGAATACAGCTTCTATGGGATGTGACAATATCCCTGGTTGTGTTCTACATGAACTACAGAGTGAACTGGCACCTCGCCTGTGTGCCCTGTTCAATCACAGCCTCACCTCAGGCTTTGTCCCTACCGAATGGCGCACTGCTGCAGTCATCCCTCTCCACAAAGGAGGAATGACTAGAGACCATAGGGAACTATCGCCCCATTAGCCTGATGAGTTTGATATGCAAAGCTATGGAACACATCATCATGGACCTAATAAACAAGGATATAGGGAATCTCCAAACTCTGGATCCCACAGTTTGGTTTTGTGAAGGGTAGATCATGCCTGCTCAACTTGGTCGACTTTTTTGAGTCGGTCACCAGATGATGAAGACAAGGTGGTTTATACAGCCTACCTTGATCTGGCCAAGGCTTTTGATACCATTCCCCACTCGGGGATCATAGAAAAACTCACTAAGCTTGGCATCAACCCCTATATCACTAGGTGGGTTGCAAACTGGCTCATAGAATGCACAGTGTGAAAGTAGCTGACTCCAAGTCAGACTGCCGAATAGTCACGAGTAGAGTCCCACAGGATTCGGTCCTGGGTCCTCTCCTGTTTGGTATCTACTTCTCTGAAGTCCAGGCCAACATGAAGGGTCTCTGGCTGACAAAGTTCGCAAGTTGGGAGCTATTATTAACTCCCCAAGTGATGTTGACATCCTATAGAATGGCCTCACTGAGACCAACGACTGGTGTCAGAACCATGGCCTTAAGCTCAATGCCAAAATATGTGTTGTCATCCCCGTTGGGAAAAACCCGGTTCCCATGAATTACCACATTGATGGTAGTCCACTGAACATAGAAGGCATTATAAGAGATCTGAGAGCACAGGTTGACAGCAACCTCTCTTTTGATCACCATATTGCCACTGTGGTCAGAAAATCATTCTATGTGGCACATCTCATTAATAAGGCTTTTGCATCCAGGAAGAAAGAGGTCATTGTCTCCCTCTTCTCTTCCCTCATTAGGCCAATTGAGTACAATGCCCCATTTGGCATGTACCTCACTAGACACCTGCAACAACTGGAGAGGCCACAAATGTACCTCACAAAGAGGATCCTAGGCCTTAAACATGTCCTATATCGACAGACTTAAAAAAAACTCCAACTATTCTCTGTTGCATATCTCCTACTTAGAGGCAATCTCTGCTTAACTTACAAAGCCATATCTGACCCAACTCTGTTAGAAATGCTACATCTAAAGAAATCCCAATCCCTCTGCACCACACACTCCAGAGACCTCAACCTCATTACCACAATTAACAGAACATGCTGGAGGGACAGGTTCATAAACCAGAGACTGCCCATGCTATGGAACAGACTTCCCATACATGTCAAGCAGAGCACCTCGCTGACCTTCTTCAACAGAAATCTTGATGAGTGGATGGGAAACAGAAAATTCACTCCGGGGATAACTCCAGTGGCTCTATTCAATATTGGCACTGGGAACTAAGGTCAGGTGGCACTATGCCAGGGTAATCCTATGGCTAGGCTTGTAAAGGCCCCAGGGCAATTAGCATAGTACACAGCTATAAACCTATTGCTCTCATATCCCCTCACCAAAAACTCATTTTCAAGATCATTTAGGTTCTTAAGGAAGGGTTCCATTTTCATGGTGATTCTGGCCAACCTGTAGCTCTTGTCTCCCTTCCACACGATAAAGATGTCATCAATAAAATGCAGATACACTGTGATATGTTGTATGTGTTCTCTGTTGTTTTAAACATAATCCTGCTCCAATTTGCCTAAGGCTATGTTGGCTAGGCAAGGGGTCATAGCTGCCCCCATGGCTATACCAGTCTTTTGTTTATAGTAATTTCTATTAAACCTAAAAAAATTGTAGCTAAGCACCATATCTAAAAGTTTCCCTGTTCTTTCATGTTGTGCTGGTGTGCTATTGTTGTTTTTCCTGCACAAATCAATCACTGTCTCAATACAGTAATTATGTGGAAGTACAGTATATAATAATTCAATATCTATTGTTAATAAAATGCTATCAGCATCGATTTAATTTTTTTTTTATTTTCCTTAAAAATCATTAGAGTCTTTGATGTGTAAAATGTTCTTCTCACCCATGTTCTTCTCACCCAGAGGCTGTAACAAAACAATCCAGGTAGATGACAGTAGCTTCAGTCAGGGACCCCAGCTTGCAACCACTGGCCTGTAAGGAGGGTTTTCTATATTTTTATGTGGCTTAGGGATTCCAAAGAATTTAGGCAAGTTGGGGGAATGTGTCTGTAGATAATCAAATAAGTTTTTGTTAATAAACCATCATCATAAAGTGCAATCAAGGCTGTGTCAGTTGTATGATGCCTTAATCTCTTCTAAAGTTAAAGATTCGTTAAGTTAGTGTCACTCAGCATTTCTTCTATCCTCTGGTTATAGCTGCTGGTATTAGTAACAAAAATACCAAATTTTTATATTAGTTTCAAAACTTCAGTCATGTGTTTTTATGTTGGTTTCAAAGCTCTCAAAACTTTGATCATATGATCTCGGACATATGGTGTTCAAAGTTTAGAAACTTTGGTAATTTGATAGGGACTATATATATATATATATATATATATATATATATATATATATATATATATATATATATATATATATATATATATATATATATATATATATATATATATAGAGAGAGAGAGAGAGAGATCCTACATGAGTGAATCTACTTCTACATGCACCTCAAAATTACTAAGAAAAATGTAATCATATCACAAGGAATGAGAATAGCCGACCAGAGTCTCTGGAGAGTTGGACCAATTTCTCAGCAACCTAGATCAACTGTAGCAAGATTTTCTAGAAAGAGGATACAGTGATAATTTGGTGGCCAACATGCTGGAACCCATAAAACTCCTCAAACAAAATAATGATCCAGCTCTGCTGAACCCCCCCCCCCCCAAAGGAAATTGTCACATGCCATGCAGCCAAGCACCGAAGAAGGAAATGACAAACATAAAGTATGATCCTAACATATTCCAAGGATTCACATGCAATAAAAAGAAAAATGGTCAAAAACTGGAGCACCATAAGAAGGAGCCACTCTATCAGTCAGGTTCTGGACCATCAATAGCTTCAGTCAGGGACCATCCTTCATCTGTCAAAATGGTAGAAATGTTAGAGGATGGATAGAAAATAAAAAATAAATTATTACATCCACAGAGCTACAAGTAAGAACCTTTCCTTAGAATCCCATTTATGAGCCAAACAAATTATTTTATGTGTCTCTAAAAAGAAATATATCTGCCCTGACAGAACTACAATAGCAACTTTGTGGTTTACCAAGCAAGCTACACTAAATGCAAAATATTCTACATAGGAGTCACAATTAACCATCTCAAGATAAGAGTGACCAAACACCTCTCACACATCAGGCTTAAGGATTTCAACAACCCACTATTTAGACATGCTCTGTTTTTTTAACGTCATTGAAAGATTCACATCTGGCCCATTACAAGGCAATCTGAATACAAAGCCAG